>NC_056737.1:1638770906-1638895906 GCF_019279795.1 Protopterus annectens | reverse complement strand
TGTATTGCTTCTATGGATGCGCTTACTACTAGATCTGTTACAGTGCAGACTAAATTCTATATCAATCTGTTGATGACTCTATGCACCTAAGGTTCATATAACCACTACCAGCTTCGCCCATTATACTCTGCCTAATATATAGAAATGGTAAATATAGAACAACTTATTGAGTCTAATGCATACATTGTAATTCAATTTATCTAGCTGTTGAATGTTTACATCCTGAATGTGTTAACAGAACAAATGATGGACAGTCCAATGCCCTATACACTCACTGTCTTAAAAGATCTGTTTTACTCAGCACCTGTGTCTAGCATGAACTCAGCTTCATGGTTATTTATTGACAGTATTTCAGTCCAGTATTTTTTTTTCTTTTTTACAATACTAAGTGTAGATCAGTGTACATATATCTTTAAGAAACCGCCTATGGACATGTACTAAGTGTATTGATTACTGAGCACATGTGGGGACAGAGTGCCATTTTGTACTTAGCTGTTGAGGTGTAAGCATGTCTGTGTGTAAGCTCTGTCTGTTAATCAGTTTGTTTATATTTGACACTGCTATCCATCCTGACATGTTTTTATATAATAAAGCATCTTAAATGAACTACCCCACCTTGCTTGTCTTCTAAGTGTAGAAGCACACGCAATATGATGTCAGAAGTGGCATATCTAATGGCCAGAAAGAACTCCTGTTTCTCTACTTTGACTTTGAGAGGCATCTAGCTACTGTTGGAAACTGCATGGGCCGGATTCACGAAGGCTTGCACGGAGTCTAAGAGTAGAGTAAGACTCCAGACATCCAATATGTCTGCTGAGTGATCGAGCAACAGCCGGCAGGGGCGTGCATGAGAGCTCCTAAAACTACTCTTGCATGGACAGTGTTATGTTATGCAAATTACCTCATTTGCTGCTGAAAGATATGCAAATGAGGTAAATATGTGATCCAGAAAACACTAACCTGTCCGAGTAAGAGTAGAGTTATTTGCAGAAATGTACTCCGTTGGTAACGGAGTACCGTTCTGCAAATAGCAAAACGGAGCTATGACAGCTCCAAATAAAGGATGCATCCAGTTGAGGAAGCATGCCAATGGCCAAACATAAGGCCATTGGCATTTTTATCTGTTGCAAAATATTAAAAATAATTATTTTTTTTCCCCGATCTCTGATGTTTAAGCATAGCTCAGTGCCGCACAAATGTGTGGCACTATAAAAACCAGAAAATAAAAAAAAAAAGTCAAAAATAGGCATTTTATTAAAAATATTCCTCTGCCATGCAGGTGAATGGCAGGCTGAAGACAACATGGCTACTGAATAGTGGTTGCTAAGGGGGGAAGCTCAGTTTTTGAGATGTAACCAAGCATTAGTAGGCAATCCTATGCAAATGAGGATAAGGATAGTGAATCCCAATTTTCCCGGCCATGTGAATTATGTCCCTAGAGTGTAAGTGTAGGATTAGGGGAGTAGTAGAGTATAACATAGGTGACATCATGAGGGGGTATGTATCAAAGACTGTAAGCTTATTGGAGCAGAGTGGCATGTGTTTGCTGTGAGTTGCTCAGGACTTGAAGAGGTGTGTCTACAGTTGTCTTAACTGAAACCCAGAAACTGAAGGTGTATGCCGTGGATATCACTACAGTTTCTTATAAAGATGCTTACACTGTATGCATGCGTGTGCACGCGTGTAAACCTATCTAAGCCTGTGTGCGCGTGTGTGCACATGTTTGCCCTTGTTTGCGCGCCGCTGTCCCCTGTGGAAACAGAAAGGGAAAAGGAAGGAAAAGAAGCAGTAGGAAGTTAACCAAGGAGAATTAGCAGAGCTGCCAGGTGAAATCAATCAGAATCAGCCAATTACACAGGCAGTACACTAGTCCAGCCCAGTCCAGCACTTAAAACTCTACAAACAACATTCCCCCATGTTTTTCTCAGAAACACTGCAACACTGCACTCTACAAAGAGAAGTGAAAACTTAAAAAGCTTAACTGAGACAAAAAAATGTTAGGGGCTACCATTGCTATTATAAGGCAACAGGTGCAAGATGCTGAGGGTGGTGCCATTACGAATGCTGCTGACCCACAGTGAGGAGAGGGAGAAGAGTGTACAGACCCAGGGTAACCTACCAGGGGCTACATGAACTGGAGATAGTGGAGCACTATAGAGTGGACAGAGACCTCCTGCAGAAAATTGTTGAGCTGTGCAGGCCATGCCTCACACACAGAACCAACACAGTGGAACCCATCCCAGTGGAAACCAAGGTATGTGTTGGCCTAAGAATACTAGCAACAGGTACCTTCCAGAGACCAACTGGTGATATGATGGGGATTTCACAGGCATCAGCATCCAGGGTACTGCACCAGTTCCTGAATGCCATGTCAGCACATGTCGGTGATCATGTATATTTCCCCAATTCCCGTGAGGCATTGGGCAGCAATATACGTGTCTTCCAGCGAATAGCGGAATACCCTGAGGTAGTGGGTGCAATTGACTGCACACACATACATATCAAAGCACCAGCTGGTGAGCGGGGTAGGGCCTACATCAACCGAAGGGCTTCCAGTCCATCAACTGCCAGGTCGTGTGCGATGCCCAGGGCATAATACTGAATGTGTGTGCTGGCTGCCCTGGAAGCTACCACGATTTCCATATCTGGAATCTGACACAGCTGTACCAGACATTTGCCAATGGGGATATCCCTGATGGTCACTTAGTGGGGGATGCTGGATACGCACTGGAGCCATCCCCATCAGAAATGCACACACACCTGAACAAGAACTCCATAATGAGGCACACGCACAAACACGAAATGAAATTGAGCGTGTGTTCAGGATGCTCAAGTCACGGTTCCGGTGCCTGGACACATCTGGTGGAGCCTTGCAGTACACACCAACTACATGTACCCAAATTGTCATGGTATGTCCATGCTCCACAATATGATCCTGTGAAAACAGCTACAGCAGGAACAGCATGGGGCAGGGCCAAACAGCCCCCCACCATTGCCAAGGCTTGCACAGGCACAGCGTGACTCAGAGGAGGAACAACCTGAGCCTGCTCCAGTAGGCAGAAGGAGGCGTGCCCAGTATGCCTTGGCCTTGGCAAAGAGGCAATGCATAGCACATACACTGGCTCAGTAAGAACCCTGGAAATGATAACTCTCTCTGACTCGCACATAAAATAAAAGGGATGCTTAACTTGACACTACCTGTTTTAAAACATGTATAGGGAGTGTACTATGTGCATCCAACATAGGCAGCCCTGCAGCACCACCTGAGGCATGATTGCCATGTTTTAAGCAATATAAAGCAGTGCTAAGCAGCTTTTACCAATATTTTGTATATGTAAACAAAATTGCCCATGCCAACTAGCGCAACATCGGGCAATGTTGAGCAATGTTGGCCAAGGTCGGGCAAAGTCGGGCAAAGTTGAGCAAAGTCAGATAAACATGCTCATATTTGCTATACTGTTCCTTAAGCAGTCTGGTCTGCCCAGCATGAAAATAAAAAGCAGTGATAGGGCTTGAACCCAGGATACTGTGCACTATAGTCACAGTTCTGAACCACTAAGCTATGACAGCATTTCACTGGCACAGACACAGCAGGACAATTGTGCACTAATGCAAACACAAAGAAATGCTGTAGCATGCCCCAAAAGAGGCATGTGGGTAACCTCCCCCACAGGCTTATGCAGACAGAGAACAGCAGGCCAGGCAGTGTGATGTAGGTTGGGTAGGCTATGAAGTCACAATCTAACATACGTGACATTGGACGCTAAGATCTGTAGTACAGTAGTATGGCTCAAGCCAGTATGATAGGCAACAGTACAGACTGAAATGGTGTACCTTGCATAGCAGTGCAGGCCTAGCAAATGTGTATAAGTGTCAGGTGAAACCCTCATCCTATGTACACGCACAGTAACAATCAGATGTGCCCCCTGGTAGAAATGTACAAAGAATAGCTGTCCCCCCCTGTATGTAGAAATGTTGATAAGTCTATGCAAAGTGTCTCACAGAAGCCCTGCAGGCACAGCATGATCCCCGTTGATTTATGACACAAAGGTGAGCCCTGCTGTATGAATACAACTTGATTTTCCACACACATATAGTATAAATGTCTATACTGGGTGTGCTCACACACATCAACAAATGTAGTGGATTTCATTCAGCATCACACTGAAAGGTCATACTGGGCATGTTCACACACTTAGGCTAAATATGGAGGTGATAATAAGGGATCTATGGACAAATGTTTATAGTCATCTCAACTTCCAGAAACACATTCACAAAGTAGTCAGAATATCATGCAACATGTTCCCACAAACTGCCAAGGTCTGTGCATGTAGGTCAAAGGAGGTTCCCTCTACTCATCAGTCATCAGACCCATCAGAGAGTACAACAACACACTTACGATGAATTGGACTAGGCACCTTCAGCAGCTGGAAAGACCACTGAAGTACCTCAACAAGAGGATTACTGTCCTCAAACAGTTGCCCCATGCAACAAGACTGAATTTAACCCAATCTGTACTCTGTTGCATACTGTCTACTCAAGAGATCTCTGCACAACAGACAGGTCCATGTCATGGCAACACTCAAATCTGTTCTGAGTTACAGCTCAATGGCACTAAATATACAGACCCAACTGATATTGCCAACATCCTGGCAGATAGGATCAGTGTTAACTTTACCCCCCTCTCACCCATGAAAGAGCACATCAGTATAATGGAAGACTGCAAAGTTGCTGTCATCATGGCTGCACAGGTAAAAAACACTCTCCAAAGCCAGTATCACAGTAGCCATGAGTCCAGATAACCTCCCAGGTTGTGTTCTTCACAAACCAAAGAACGAACAGGCACAACACTGATGTACCATGTTCAGTCATAGCCATACCTCAGGCTTTGTGCCAGCTGAATGGTGCACAGCGACGGTTATCCCACTACACAAGGGTGGAGACACCATGGACCCCAGGAACTAGTGCCCCATTAGCCTGATGAGCCTGCCCTTCAAGGCCACGGAATGTATCATCACACAACTTATAAAAAATACATTTGTAATCCCCAAACCCTGGACCACAACCATGTCAGGTTTGTAAAATGCAGATCATGTCTCCTAAACCTGATAGATGACATTGAAGCAGTCACCAGAACTGTAGACAAGGGTAAGGTGGTTCGCACAGCCTATGTAGAACCTGCCATGGCTTACAACACCACCCCACGCTCTGTAAATATAGATAAACCCACTAAATGAGGTATAAATTGCTATGACACAAGATGGGTTGCCAACAGGCTTACTGACACAACACACACCGTGAAAGTAGCAGACTCCATGTATGACTTTGGACCAGTGATGAGTGCAGTACCACAGGGTCCAGGCCTGGGTCTTGTCCTGTTTAGTATCTCCATCCCTGAAGTAAACTTTAACATGGAAGGTCTGTGGCTACTGAAGTTTCCAGATGACTGCAAACTAGGAGCCATAATTGTAAACACTAAAGATGTGGACATCCTACAAAAGGGCTTCACTGAGACAGATGGCTGTTCTCAAAGCCATGGGCTCAAGCTCAATGCCAAAATGTGTATTGTCATCCCCTTTGTTAAAAACTCTGTAGCCATGAACTACAACATAGGCGGTAGTATACTTAACACTGAAAGTTTGACAAGAGACCTTGGGTCACAGGTGGACAGTGGACACAACTGTGATAATCACATCCCCACAGTAGTCAGGAAATGCTCCTATGTGGTACACCTCATCACAAAAGGTGTCTCATGCAGAATAGAAGAGGACATTGCTCCACTCTACTCATCACTCACTAAAACCATAATAGAGTACAACGCTCCTTTTGCTATGCACCTCACAAGACAACTACAACAACTGGAAAGCCTGCAGCAATACCTCACAAAGAACATTAGCAGCCTGGAATACATGCCATACACAGACCATCTCAAAATGCCCCAGCCGTACTCCCTTGCATATCGCCTACTCAGAGGTGTTCTCTGCCTAACATACAAAGCTATGTCAAACACAGAGCTGTTGGACATGCTCCATGTAAAACACTCATATTCCCTCTGATCTTCGGACCCAAAACCACGACTGAAATACCAAAGGAAGGGGTGTATCCATTTACCGTATGGATACCCACACCTACAGGTTAGTGGCACAGCATGAGGCCTTGCAGACCATGCAAGTTCAACTAAAATTGGGAAAAGCTGCTTATCAGATTGCAGCCTGCTACAGATCACCTACCTTGTCTCAGGAACCTCACTCAGTAGTCCTGAGAACAGTGGAAAATACAAAGGTCCTATCAAACACCATTTAATGAGGAGATTACAACTACCCAAACATTGAGTGGGAGAATTACTCATGTACAATGTCCTTTGACCAATGTTTCCTAGAGTTTAAAAACCCTAACACCCTGGAACATCTGGTCACCACACCTACCAGAGGTGACAACATACTGGACCTGATCATCACCAACATGGGGTACCAGCGTACCACAACAGAGATAAACCCCTCGCTGGTAATATCAGATTATAAAGTAATCACACTGGACATCCACATCCCACCCCCCCCCCCCAGTCAATGAAACCACTGTGGAGACATTTTCAAAAGCAAACTGCACACTTCCCAAGACCAAAGTGGAAAGTTCTAAAGCCCCCTTGCTATAGGATAATGCCATACAATCTTCCGAATAATTTTCAAGTGCATCCTATGAGCATCTACAGGGATGCATTGATCGAGACATGCCAAATAAAACCAAGATGCACTCCTCCAAAAATAAGAAACCAATCTGGTGGTTGTCACCCATAAATAAGCTAGACAACAGCAGGAGGAAATGAACACATGATAGAGCAAACTTCACAAAAGGAAAGGCATCACTGATCATTATTATGAAGAAACAATGATCGCTCATAAAATAATCCAAGGCCAATTTCTAAAGACAAATTGCCAAGGAATGTAAGAATAACAACCACAAAGCCTTTGTTAGCTATACCAAACATGTAGGTGGCAACTTCCAAATATGCTGTCAGCTGCTGAAAAATGGCAAGAAATACACTGAACCAACTTACATTGCCCACATCCTGGAGGACAGGTTCAGTGCAAACTCCCCCCATCACCCCCAAAAGGGCCTGTGCCCATCCCAGAAGAATGCAGAGCCCCAGACTTCATGTACATGCAGGTAAAGACAGCCCTCTCCAAAGCTAAGAACACAGCATCAAATGGGCCTGGATGGTGTCCCAGGCTGCATCTTACACCAGCCCCAAAAGGAACTACACCCTCACCTACATTCACTGTTCAGACTCAATCGTACCACAGGCTATGTACCCAAAGAATAGCATACACCAACAGTCATCCAGCTCCACAAAGGTAGTGCCACAACAGAACCTGGAAACCATTGCCCTATAGGTCTACTCAGCCTGGTGTACAAAGCTATGGAGCAAATTATCATGGAACACATAAACAGAGACATTGGGGACCTCCAGACACTGGACTCTACCCAACTTGGCCTTGTTAAAGGCAAATCCTGCCTCCTCAACCTAGTTGACTTATTTGAAACAGTTACTAAGGACATAGATGATGGTGAAAGTAGTCCACACAGCCCAACTGGACCTCTCTAAGGACTTTCTACACCATTCCCCCCTCTGTCATCGTGGACAAGCTTACCAGCTTGAACATTAACAGCTATGTCACAGGATGGGTGGCCAAATGGCTCACAGATCAAACACACATGTTCAGGGTTGCGGGTGCCATGTCCGACTCTAAACCAGTCACAAATGGGATCACACAGGTCTTGGTCCTGGGACAACACCTGTTCAGTAGATACTGCTCAGAGCTACAGGCAAGCACGGGAGGAGTATGGCTGAACAGGTTTGCAGATGACTGCTAACTGTGGTCCATAATCGACTCTATGGCAGACACAGACATCCTCCAGAAGGGTCTTACAGAGACAAATACCTGGTGTCAAAACAATGCCCTCAAGCAGAATGCCAAAGAATGCATAGTCATCCCCTTTGGATAAAACAAAGTGCACACAAATTACCACATAGGTGGTAATCCGGTATGTACGGAGAAAGTCATTATGGCCCTGGGGACACAGGTAGATAGTAAACTCTCCTTTGATGATCACATGGCCAAAGTGTTTAGACATTCCTTCTATGTAGCCCACCTAATGTAACCCACTTTGTCTAGTGTGATGATGTCACCATCCTACAAATATACCTGTGGAAAGGAGAGCTCACAGTAATGTGTATTGCGCATTGTGTAAATGTGTATTTCTGTAATATCATGAAGTAGTTAGGCAGGGCTTTGAATCCTGCACTTGACAAGTGTGTGTTCATGTGTGATCTCCTTGTAGAGGGACAACCTTACTGGAGAGTAGTACAACACCTTAAAAGTGGTGTACTAATCTTTCTCAAGTCTGATGATGTCACCATCCTACAAATATACCTGTGGAAAAGAGAGCTCCCAGTAATGTGTATAGTGTATCGTGTTAATGTATACTCCTGTAGTATCATGAAGTAGTTAGGTAGGGGTTTGAATCCTGCACTTGACAAGTGTGTGATCTCCCTGTAGAGGGACAACCTTACTGAAGAGTAGTACAACACCTTAAAAGTGGTATACTAATCGTTCTCAAGTCTGATGATGTCACCATCCTACAAATATACCTGTGGAAAAGAGAGCTCCCAGTAATGTGTATAGTGTATCATGTTAATGCATACTCCTGTAGTATCATGAAGTAGTTAGGTAGGGGTTTGAATCCTGCACTTGACAAGTGTGTGTTCGTGTGTGATCTCCTTGTAGAGGGACAACCTTACTGAAGAGTAGTACAACACCTTAAAAGTGGTATACTAATCTTTCTCAAGTCTGATGATGTCACCATCCTACAAATAAACCTGTGGAAAAGAGAGCTCCCAGTAATGTGTATAGTGTATCATGTTAATGCATACTCCTATAGTATCATGAAGTGGTTAGGTAGGGGTTTGAATCCTGTGCTTGATGTATGTATGTGATCTGCTTGTAGAGGAGCAGCCTTTTGGGGAGTAGTACAACACTTTAAAAGTGGTATACTAATATTTCTCAAGTCTGATGATGTCAGCATCCTACAAATATACCTGTGGAAAAGAGAACTCCCAGTAATGTGTATAGCGCGTCGTGTTAATGCATACTCCTCTAGTATCATGAAGTAATTAGATAGGGGTTTGCATCCTGCACTTAACAAGTGTGTGTTCGTGTGTAATCTCCTTGGAAAGGAGCAACCTTTTTGGAGAGTAGTAAAACACCTTAAAAGTGGTATACTAATCTTTCTCAAGTCTGATGATGTCACCATTGATGCATCTGCTCTGTTCATACATCCAAACCTGATGGCCTGTTGCCATCAATCAACCCTGCATGCTGTCGGACTGTGTATTGCTGTTCAAATTATGCATGTGTTATGCTTGCTGTTCAATGATTTGAATATCTGGGTGTTTGGTTAATGGGAATACTAATGCATGCTGTTACAACTAATTGTGAATGGTATTGTATGTTACTAACCCTGTGGAAAAGAAAGTTTCCAGTAATGTGTATAATGCATGTTAATGCGTACTCCACTAGTATCATGAAGTTGATAGGTAGGTGGTTGAATCCTACAAGTGTGTGTGATCTCGTTGGAGAGGAGCAACCTTACTGGAGAGTAGTAAAACACCTTATAAGTGGTATACTAATCTTTGTCAAGTCTGATGATGTCACCATCCTACAAATATACCTGTTGAAAAGAGGACTCCCAGTAATGTGTATAGTGCGTTGTGTTAATGCATACTCCTCTAGTATCATGAAGTAGTTAGTTAGGTAGGGGTTTGAATCCTGCACGTGGTGAGTGTGTGCTCTCTATGTGTGTGACACTTTTGGTCAATGTGTTGTGGGTTTTGCTTTTACTACTTTATGACATATCAGTTTGACAACAGTATGTGCATTGCACATCAGGTAGCTGTGTGGCAAATACATATACGTACATGTGACCTCACTTATTTCATAGGTGGGAATCCTGCTTTCTCCATGAACACATCTGTCATATTTGCCAGAGTGTGCTGCTACTTTCTAGACCTTAGGTCACATCTGTATGCTTGTGACAAGGCCAGCCACTGCAGTGATCCCTGGCCTAGATCATCCGTGTCACACACACTCATTACGGTTTCTATTGAATTGTGTGAGTGAGGGTTTATGGCTGAGGTATATTACAGACCTGTTGAAATGCAGCAAAGTCTGTCATTGATGACTATTCATTATAGGTGTACAACAACCTTTGCGGATATGCATGCGGACCCCTTATTGCTTATGTGATCCAGTAAGGGATTTCTAAATACCTTTGGAAATGTGATTACCATAGTAGAGATGATGTAACACTTGGCTGCATGTACACATCGGTACATGTTCAACATGTTGGTGGCTACTACCTATGTGGTACTGTGGGGATACTATGTTTTGTAAAGGTGGATGACTATGCTTTGGTTGGCTTATAGCTTTACAGCATGGGTTTGACAACAGGTATCTGTCTGTATGATACCCTTGTGGAGGATGTGTGTGTCATCTGGAGAATGCATTATAGGCCACAGTATGCATTTCCAGACGTGGACAGACATATCCCTACTGTGATTGCTTGTACCTAAGAGAGCTAGATGGCAAACAGGAGTGGTCTCAGGAATGGGTGCAGGTGAATACCACTAGTTACTGGCATAGTATAGTACCTGAAGGATCCAATTGTTACTGTGTGTCCTACATCTGTGTGTCAGTTGTCAAGATATCATCTAATGATTGTTTATGGTCAGGCTGTTGAGGTTATGTATACTACCAGAATGCAAAACAATGACAGATAGTAACAGTATCACCCACAGCACAGTTTCAAACCAACATGTCAAATCACATGTGTACTCAAGTTCCAAAATGTGTGTAGTACAATGCATACTGGCCACCAATAGAAACTATGCAGTGTTACTGTGTAACGAGGGCATGTCACCCTGCCCATGTGTCCACTATGCACGTACATGCAGACAGTGCACCTCCACCATGTTCACAAATGTACACCTGCAAATCTGTGCTACACACATCCCACGCATACTGTCCACTTTCTAACACATGCTGCCAATACTACACACATCAGCCAAGTGGCACGTGGGCACACAATACACTATTGAAACTAACACTGGTGTAAACAATACTACATTGACAATCATAGATTTAATGCATCATGCCTGCTCAGCTACACCTTCAAAGATATCATTACACTCTACTGCTGACAACATGCTAACATTGCTATACTGCTGGAAAGTCACCCTCTGCATCAGCACCATAGTAGTCTGTTCCTGCATCAATGTTACAGGTGACAGGAGGTGGCACAGGTTTCATCATATGCACAGGGTGTGTTGTTGGTTTGCCAGAGGCCTACAGTGAGCCATACAATTGATATGTATGTGTGTGTGTCTGTGTGTGTGTGTGTGTGTGTGTGTGTGTGTGTGTGTGTGTGTGTGTGTGTGTGTGTGTGTGTGTGTGTGTGTGTGTGTGTGTGTGCATGTGAGGGCCAAGAGTACTGCTATGGGCCAATGTTGATGTAATGTGTGCGGGTATGTGTTATCCCTAGGTGTCTGTTTTATGTGTGTGTGTGTGTGTGTGTGTGTGTGTGTGTGTGTGTGTGTGTGTGTCTGCATGCACACAGTTCCATCATGTGGCTGCCATATACGGGGATTTGTGGGACAGCCACAGACTGTACCTGCCAGGCTTTACAGATCACCGTCTCTGGCCACGGACAGGGTACCTGTGCCTGGCAGGTGTGCTACTGACAATATCAGGTACTAAGGCAGACTGAGTACTATCCTCAGAGGTGGACAGATGTACACTGGACCCAGGTTCCTGCTGGGACTGTCCAGAGCCAAGTGCACGTGGTCTTCTAGGATGGTCTATGGACAGCCCATCCCCAACATTGCTGGAGCTAGTACTGGCACTATGGGAGCGGCTGTGGCTTGAGGGACATCCACGGTGACTGCCAGCTGCTGATGTTGCTGGCATACGTCCACGTCTCAACCATCCCGCACTGTCCTGACACATGGACATGACATTGCAGAGGACATCTAATGTCTCACCCCAACGTCTATCAGTGACCTCAGTGTAATTATAGATGGCACCTGCTAGGTCATGGATACTGTCAATTACAGTGGTGTTATGTGCCCTCTGTGCCTTTAGTCCCTGTCTGGTGTACCGTTCCATACGTGCCTGTGCTCCATGACAGCCTGGAACATGCATGAGGTTGTAAGACCTGTGGCACGTCTGCCAGGGCCATGATGAGCAGCAGTGCTCTGACGAGAACTCCTGCACATCTGCCTATGTGGTACTCTTCCAGACATCTGGGTATGGCTGCTGTGTCAGGATGCATGTGCCATAGATACCAGACTGTCCTGGCCAATGCTGACTGTACACTGTCCCTCAGCTAAGGGCATTGGTGATGGATGTATTGGCAGTGTGACTGTGTGCATGGATGGGGTAGAAACTTGTGTTCTGTCGATTGGTGGCCCAACGACAGACCCTGGCAAACATGCATGTGCCTCAACACACCTATCCTCATCATCACTATTTTGCTCAGTGACATCAGGTTCCCTGCTGCAGTGAACCAGCCCAACCTCAGCACCTGTGAGAGGAAGACAGGAAACACACTTTACGACCTGTACATGATGTCAGAACACATGCACACATGAACACATGCACACATGCACACATGCACACATGAACACATGCACACATGCACACATGCACACATGAACACATGCACACATAAACACATGAACACATGGACACATGCACAAATGAACACATGAACACATGCACACATGCACACACACACACACACACACACACACACACACACACACACACACACACACACACACACACACACACCACCAGCAATCCAGAACATACTCAATAGCAGTTGATGGTGGGGTAAAGTATCACAAGCCAAACAGTCATATCACACGTGTCAGCATGCAGGACATGTGTTGCTCAACAGCATGCAGTGCGGGTGTAGACAGCCCTTTCTAATAACAGTATACATGGCTCTTATGCATGTGTGTTGTTGTTCAGTGATTGGCCTCACCCAGGAATGCAATGTGTACATGGACACATCATTGCTGTGCAAGTATTGAAAGCTCTGCAATGTCCTGTGCACCATCACTCACAGGTATACATGCCATGGCTGCATGTGTATCTGTGTGTCACATAGATATCCATTTCTGATTAGAGCATCTGTGTCTTTAGCAGATAATTGTGGACACAGGTTTAGCACATGCATGCTATGTATACACACAGGATGAGTGGTGCATGTATACCTGATGGAATACCATTGCTCGACATAGCCATTGTACAGTGGTTATGGTGAGTGTAGGACATATTGTGTACATGCCAGTGCCAGCCATGACATAGCATGTTATAACACAACTGCAACATAAAACATCACACATACCAAATGTGTGTCATGTGACCTATACACCCCATAGCATTACAAAATATATATGTGTCACTTTGTACAAATGGTGATTGCTATGCATATTGTGTATAGGTGCATATATTTGCACACACACACAACAGTGAGGTGCATAGCAATGAATGCTATGTGTAGTACTGTGGTTACTGTAACTGGATGGGGTGTAGTACCATGAGCCATCATCATGCAGCATCATGTGGTCACTCAAGGCTACTAATGTGTGCCAGACTGGCACCTAGCATGCTGTACCTGAACTGCAGTACCATGGCTACATTCACCATTTCACAACCAGTTGTTACATGGGTTTGTAAGGTGCCCAATAGGGAGCATTGCCTAACATGAATGTGTTATCTGTTGCAGAGTGTCGCACAGACCCATGATAGGCCCCTATCCCTCAGGTATATTATGTGTGTTGTGTGGATGACATTTGGGATACTGGAATGTGACCTTACAGCGTGTGTCTGAATACGCCATGTGTAGCATATTAACGTGTACTGCGTATGACAATGTTGTCTATGTTGTGTGTATGTGTATCGTCTCTACCTATCCATCGTCCACTACAGTTTTGCCACAATTGTGTGGGATGCTCTTTGTATTGCATGTGTTTGAGGCAGCTACACACGTTACTGGGATGTGCATAGTCTCACAGCAAACATGCACAGCATGCATTATGCATAGGTGTGTTACGTGTACATGTGCTACACCTCACCTATGACATGCACATATATCATGCAATATTAAATGTAGAACACACTCACCAGCATGGGTCTGCTGCCTTGTTGTCACACCAGAGGGACCTACAAGGATAGGAGACAGTTTGTCAGTGGCAACAACTGTGGCATTGCTACTGTGGGTCTGCAATCTTACAGTAGTACAATGGCTGACAGTCACAGGCCTACAGATTATGTTCCAAATTATCAGTATTGCACAACACCAGGCTTCACATCTTTTAACTACACAGTGCACATCTCACATATGCATGATCTACCAATGGAGGTAACAGTAGTCTACAGATATGCCATGTTACCTGCATGCTCCCTGTCAACTCGCTGGGTGGCTCCGGCCTCCATGATGATACATGTTTGCTGTTGTTGTTGTTGTTGGCCAGGAGCCACCAGGCTGAGGAGCAGCTCCTCCCCTCTGGTGAGGGGGGGATGGATGGCTACCCCACCACCTGTGGCAAGCTGTTGTCTACGGACATCAGACGCATGCTGCCGGACATGTCTAAGTAAATCACTGCAGTGATGGCGTACCTGCTCATATGTCCATAATGCATGCCTATGTCATTTGCCCGATGGACAACATCTTGCCACAGTGCAGTCCGCTCATGCTAGTCCTGGCTGGTTCTTGAGAACAGCAGGGTGTAGTGCTGAGCCAGGCTGGTTGTGATCTGCTCATCCTCGGCTGGGCTATATGTCAGATTGCGATGGTGAGCCATGACCCTGGAAGACAATGAAACAATATGTGTGAGCAAGTCATGTGGTACACTTAACATTCTAAAGTACAGATATCACTGAACTGCCATATATAGAAACCTATTGGCTGTCAGAGGATACACACTTTCAATACCACATATCAGTGCTCATACCACTACTGCCTGACAGTGCCTGGCATGTTCTATATATCAAACCATGTTCTGCACAGCAACAAAGGGAAACCAGTATGTAAGACTATACAACAGTACATGTCACACTGTATGCGACACAATGCGCCACCTAGCCACAAGAGGTATATATCAAGCTAATGCATAAAGAAATATGTCATCCATTGCAATGATTGTAAAGTCCAGTTACAGTATTACCAGTATACCACACTAGTTGTTGGTGGCAAACCCCTGCCTAACATATGTGCACATTCGTTAGTATAGGTGGCATACTGCTGTACTAGACTATACATTTTGCTAGATACACACTTATATCCTGTAACACACATATGACCGAGGGCATGTTACAGGCATACCCACACACACATCACACATACAACCAAGACACAAAGGTATGGCAACCCAGATGAGCTTTACCTGTGTACCATACAGTACTGTGTGTCAGTACTTACAAAACATTATGCCTGAGGTATGTAATCTGTGAGGACTACAGGGAACACACATAACAGTGTTTCCAAGCAATGTGGACATACACAACACTGTGCTGTTTAGGCATACAGCTTCAGGTAGTACTACAGTTCATACGGGATTTGGATTCACCAGCAATAACAGTCAGTAAGCATACATGTACTGCTTTAGCCTACAATGGCACACCCCAATCCACTCCAAGGGACTACATCAGACCGTATGCCATACTGCTTTTTCTGTCTAGCAATAGCATACACATCTTTTGCCAGGATCAGAGCTAGGACACAAAATAACATGACAGAAACAGTTTCCCACTAAGCTATCACACATTTACAGAACCTCAACACATTCACCAACACATTCACCATCACACTCAGTCAACATCACATAGCAATTATTGCAACAAGTACATGTGGGTGTGTATCACTTCATAGGTAGGTAATAGGCTATTAGCCCTAGGGCCTATAGAAGCCTAGCCATATGCTACCCTGGCCTTTGACACACATGTAATCTAATTTCCCGTGCCCCTGTCCAGCAGAGCCACAGAGGTGATTCCCAGTGTGTATTTCCTATCTCCCATCCAATCATCAGGATTATTCATGACGACTGCTAATGAGGAGCTTGGTTTGCTATTGATAGGTGTTTTTTTCCAGAGTATGGGATGTCTTTGAGATAGGAATCTATCACTCCAGCATGTTCTGTCTATTGAGGTGACAAGGTTTAGGTCCCTAGAGCGTGTAGCTCGTAGGGATTGTGATCTGTTTACATGGAGCATATCCAACAGCTCTGGGTTTGACATAGCTTGGTATGTTAGGCAGCGGTCACCTCTGGGTAGGCGGTATGCAACACAGTCTAACTGTGGTTTTGTGAGACCGTCTGCATAGGGCATCTGTTTGAGGCCAGTATTACTCTTTGTGAGGTATGTCTGTGGCCTTTCCAGTTGCTGTAGATGTCTTGTGAGGTACATACCACATGGGGCATTGTACTCTATAATGGGTTTTACGTGTGATGGGTAGAGGGGAACACTGACCTATATTTCCCTGGAGGGCACACCTTTTGTGATGAGGTGTGAGACATAGACAGATTACATGACTAGTGTGGCACTATGATTATCAAAGGGGAGACTACTGTCCACCTGTGTCCCATGGTCTCTTATCACAGTTTTGATGTTAAGTAGACTACCACATATGTGGCAGTTCATGGGTATGGAGTTTTTGCCAGAAGGGATGCCAGTGCAGTCTCAACATTGAGCTTGAGTCTATGGCTTTGTCTCCAGGCATCTGACGCACTAAATATGACCCTCTCTCTCTCTCTCTCTCTATATATATATATATATATATATATATATATATGTACACATACATATAAACATCCATTGGTGTACATATAGATATACATATAGGCACATATACAGTCCACCTTTCATGGTGGGAATATCAATTATGCGAAGGTTGTGAGGTATACTGTTATGTAATAATATTGCACAGTGTTATGCGGAATGCATTGAAGGTGTTCTCAGCCCATGTAGCTTTAGCAGGCCTCACTGGCTGCAACACTGCAAACCTGACAAATAATACCCACAGCGTTTAACCACCAAATGTCATGTACCAGCACTGTATGCTGTCTTGTTTGCCACACACTACAACCTACATAGAAATATGCACATAACAACCTTCACCAACATATATATGTCCACTCTTCACAAACAGTTGCAGTATGTCCCTTGCTCTATGCACATGTACAGATGCTAATATATCTGACACAGATCTCTCCGCATGTGTGTGCCATACACACACAAGGCTGACACTGTTGTAAGTCCGTGGACCTCACAGCTGACCTGTTGGGCCTTGCTGCAACATGAACAGGTGTCACATGTGAGCACACAGTAATATTAGAGGGTGTATATATAGCTGCAAATGCTAGATTAGCATACTAGCCTGGTACAGCTGTTGCCAATGCTAAGCTACACGTTGATATGACTATCATGCATTTGTTACTCTGTCACATCCATGTTTATATAACTGTATGCGCTACTCCCCCAAACAGCCATTGTACACATTACTGTACAGAACACAGATAACATGGATCAGATGTTTGACATTTAATGCTGAACTACATATGTCACAGTCATATCCCACTGCACACAGCTACACACTGATTTCTCCATGGCAGTAGTTATGCAGGGCATCTGTGCCTAGATACATACTGCTGCCACATATGGATGATTCAAAGTATGTAGAGTACTCTTCAAAAACATCTACTACATGCCAGTAAATACATATCTGTTACATACCTTTCCTTTGCATGCATTTGTATTTGTCATTTCCGTGTGTTTTGTTTTTTTTTTTTTTGTTTTTTTTTTATATCTTAATTATTTTTTAATATATATATATATATATATATTTTTATTATCTTATTTTATTTTTTTTTGCTGTTGCTGTTGTCGGTGTCTGTCTGTCTATCTGTGTCTCTGTGTCTCTCTCGCTCTCTCTCTCTCCTTGGCTGCAATGAAATGATTGCATGTGTGGACAGCAAGTACAGCCTGCTTTTATAGGTATCTGCACATGTGCATGTGATAGCCTCTGCACCAATTGGTGGCCACCATTTGGTAATTGCATGCAGCCTGCTGTGTGGTAATTGCAGTACTCACTGTCATAGCAACCCAGTGCTATACATTGCTAGCTCAGGTAGGCATAGCCCATTCAGCTTTCCAAAGTGGGGCCCATGCTTGTTTGCTGTGGACACCGTTGTGTAAGTCAGAAGGTTGGTATACTTCTTATATCTGAAGTTAGGGGTGTAGCCAGTAATTTGAATGTTGTACTCAGACCTGAATGTTGCCACTTCAAGTAAACAGTTGTCAGTGTAGAACTGTACTCACCCCTACAAATGCTAACACAAGATACATGGGAGTATGTAGTTTCTTTTCTACTTATACATTTAGCTGCCATACATACGTAGTTATTGAGATGTATTCATTTGGCACATGAACTCTTTGTGAACTGCTATACTGTGAATATTAATGTACTCACTTCTGCACAGTTGGTGCTTTTGTATTGTTGACATTAGCACAGGATGCTCATGAAAACTGGACAATTTCAGTACTGAGTATGCCTACCTACATCCTTGCTGGACCCTGAACACACAGGTATTTTGTATGTTTGGGTGGGGATTGTCCTGCTATGATACTGTGTGGGGGTTGTAAAGTGCTGCTGTAACATTATTTACTGCTAGAATGTCTAGTTCTGTTATCACAGTCATGTAATGTAATTCCACAACAACTGCTGGTAAAGTTCCACAGAACAGGTTTTGTGTTATGGCATTCCTATCTTTCCTTTACATTCACTCATTCTGATGCATGATATATCTATTTCAGCAACATCCTGCTGTATATCTACTGTGGCTTAGTGCTACGTCATGCAGTCTAGTGTGTCCAAGGTCCAGGGTTTGAGACTGTCAGAGGTGTTTTATTTTGCTGCTGAGCAGAACAAGGGCCCTCACATGCAGGGTGACTAAGGCACTTTTAAGCAGTTGTAAGTGGGTTTGCACGGGTTTGCTCGAAGCTTAGCAATACATAGCTAAGCACACACAAGTGCACACTCACGCAAACCCGCTAACTACTGCTTAAAAGTGCTTACTCCCGCTAACCCCCGTGTTCATTTCTTTGAAAGAAAAGAAAATGGGGAGATAGGAAAGTGGTGAAAAAGGGGCACAAAGAGGGAAAGACAGTAGGGAAAACAGCTCGGGATGTGCAGGACGGGTGTAGAGAAGGTCCATAGCTGCCCATTTCTTTAACAGCAACAGCTGTGCATATGCTAGAAATTTGGAGGGAAATTTGAAACCTTCCACCCCTGAGAGAGGGGTGAGGACAACAAAGTATGTTGTACTGCCAATTAAATATCAGTTTATGTGTCCAGCAAACATGTGTGCAAAATGGGCAGCTATGTATGGGGCGTAATATTTTTGTGGGAGCAGATTGCCCTTTTTTTTTCAGGTGAGAGTGGAATGTGGGGTAGGGGAAGTAGGTATATTTGGGGAGGTAGGTTGGGGAGGTAAACAGACAAGACAAACAAGATGCATACAGGGGCAGAATATGACACATGTGGTGGATGAACACCATTGACGGGGAAAGATGCTTGGAAATCACAAGCCCATGAGCCCACAGATGACAACAGTGGAACTGAGATTCCCCACCCATGGGCAGTCACCACTGCACCTTCACAGCCCAGAGGGTGGCTGTGCTGGGGGCTGCGTAGGAGGGGCAGGCTCACCAGTGAGTTGCACCACACGTGCCTCAAGCTGGCATAGAGGATCAGCGACTGAACGCTCAATCTCCCTATGCACCACAGCCCAGACCTTTTGGAGGGTGATAGGTGGCCTTCCTCCGGCCATGCTTGCAGGGGGGGATGAGCCCCATCCGCTGCAGTGCTTCCACCCGAAGGTGGCACAGGGCCAATGGAGGAGGAGGTCCCGGGCTGGGCAGCGGACCTGCTTGTGCCAGGTGCCATCGCCAGCTGAGGTGGGACAGGTGGGTCCACTGGGAACGGCCTTCCCATACGTTCTATGTTTAGGAGGATTTAATGACAGTATGGGTTGGTAACAGCCAATAGCATTCCAAATTAGTTGTAACAGCATGCAGTAATATTCCCATTATCCCAACACACCAGAGTTCCAACAGTTGAACAGCAAGCATAACATATGCATATATAGAACAACAGTGGACATTCCAACAGCATGCAGGATTGATTGGTGGCAACAGGCCACCAAGATTGTGGTATTTCAATAGGGCTCATGCATCAAAGTAAATGCAGATATTTATAAACCAATAGGACATATGTCCCAACAAATGCTTTGAGTTTAGACATACCCATTGAAGTGTGGAATTGCATTGTTTATGCACATACAATAGGGTGTAAAAAGATACCTCCATTAACAACTTATATGTACTTCTAGTTTACACTACATTCCTATTGACTACAGGTATATATCTCCTACATGTATTATTACACTAGGCAATGTCCATTAAGTTGTGAAATGGGTTTTACTAGTTCCTTATATACCTGACCTGTATCTGACATACAAACTGAACAGGATGCAGATGTTACTGCTATGTATTTATGTATTTTATTTATATTTATATATCTACATATTTGGATGTGTTCAGGTGACATTATCAGTTATATTTTAACAGCCCCCTACATCTTTAGCAGCACACTGACATTTCTGGGGAACACAATAACAAGCTACTCATGTGCCAGATTTACCTATATATGCCAGCCATGAAACAACAGTTGAGGACTGTATATATGCTTAACAGCTACTGGCACTCCCTTCATCCATTTTCTATGGGCCTACCCAAGTATGGGTTGACAGCGCTTAGTACAACACTACTATTTCTATACTGCAAGAGTACAACAACATTTTGAAGAAAGTGACATGGACACACTCCAGGAATTATACCTTTATTAATTGCATTACATGTTTTTCTAGAGGTCCTCTCATTTATTTTATATCACAGTTCATGCAGATGACTTATTCAAGATGTATTATACCTTTATTAATGGGTTACAGCACTCTTTTTCAGGCTCTCTCAGTTATTTTATATAACAATACATGCAGAGAAATTATTCAGGACGTATTATACCTTTATTAATGGGTTACAACACTCTTTTTCAGGCTCTCTCACTTATTTTATATAACAGTACATGCAGAGAGGTTATTCAAGACTTATTATACCTTTATTATTGGGCTACAACACTTTTTTTTCAGGCTCTCTCACTTATTTTATATAACAATACATGCAGAATAATTACTAACCTGCCTGGTGGCGCAGCCTTAGCAGCCTATCTGCATAGGCTTGCTGATTCGCAGCATAGACACCTGCAGCTGTGAAGTAAATGAAGTGATATTGAGATATATACCTATCCATAATATCGACTACAATAGCAATTCTTACAAACTTCATTCCATGGCTACCTACTCAGTATTGGGGCATTATGCATCCCATGGGCCTCCTGTATCCACTGTTTCAGTTGTTCTGCTTGCGTCTCTTCAGGTCTGCATGGTGGTGTCTAACCTGCTCACCAGTCCGAGGGATGCCTGTGGCACTGGTGAGATCATGTGTGAGACGGTTCCAGGCTTCTGCTTTGTATTCAGTGCCCTGGAACTGGCCCTGCAGGAGTCTGGCATCATGATTATGGACAAGGAGCCAAACCATCACTTTTGTCTCCTCAATGCCCCACCATTGCGCTCGAAAGCAAGAGCCCTCTCCAACACCAGCCATGCTGCCTGCAGATGGGAGCTACAACCAGTTATGGCAAGTATTCCCACCTATGGAGCTTAAATATGCCTCATTTCCTGCACTTATTTGTGATTGGCCGGATTTGGAAATTCTCAGCTGAGTGCACACCTGCTTAGCACTGGGTAAACTTTCATTAATATGTATATGTGTGTTGACAATGCATGAACATCAAAAGCTGTCATGGCTTAGTGGTTCAGTACTGTGATTATGGTGCACAGTATCCTGGGTTCGAGACCTTTCATTACTTTTTATTTTACTACTGGCCTGACTGGCTAGGAGGTGTGGCTGTGTTTAGCTGACTTTGCTCAGCTTTGCCCAACATTGCTCTACGTTGATCGACGTTGCCCAACGTTGCGCTAGTTAGCGCTGTGCGCAGCTTCATGCAAACATGTTTTGTTTGCACTAGTTGGTGTGATGCGCAGCTCCACTCAAAGCCATTGCACTAGTTAAAGCAGTGCTAAGCTATGAGCAATTTTACTTAAATGTGCTTAATACAGGTAAACTTTGCTTAGCAGTGCTTCACATTGCTTAAGATACGTTACTTATGCATTCATCAGTATGCATAACCAATTCACCTTCTTATATATTTATGACATATCGTTCACTACTACATAGGCCATTTCAATGCTTTTTACTAAATTTAAAAGATGAATGTCAGGAATTATTTTTCTATACAGATTTCATGCAGAAAATAGGAAGGGGAGTGGAGGGACTCAAACCAAGAATGCCTCCTCTTTGTGCGAAGGCTCTACCACTACGCTATTGCTATTTGGTTTAATTTGCATATAAGTGTCTTATTATCCTCTTCGATGTCTAAACTGCTAACTGTAGCTAAGCAATGGGCAAACCCGCGCAAAGACGCGCAAATACGGGCAGCTATTTTGGGAATAATAAAAAAAAATTATTTTTATTTTTATTTTATTTTATTTTATTGCAGTTGGTTTACCAGGATAGTCCATTGGGCCTTGAAGAACCCGTTTTCAATGGAGTCCTGGGGAGAAAAGCTCCAAAACAGAAAATAGATATACATTAACATTTGATAGTAATTTCTAGATACATTGAACTAGCAAAACATAATGACATCATAATTTAAACAGTAATAGCATTGGTACAAGCAATTGAAGGAACAGAATACAAAACATAAATGCAGATTAGTGAATACACATAGAAGGTGAATAAGGTAGATTATGGTATTAAGGGCATTTAGTAGAGTTGGTTATGAGGGGTGGGAGCAAGAGCATTCCCATTGAGATGCTAGATGTAAGAAAAGTGACTTCTTGAAAGTAGAGTGGTTAGAGGTAATGCGGATGTTAGGTGGTAGAGAGTTCCAGAGGCGCAGAGGCTGAAGGAAAGGAGGTTCTTGCCTGGGGGATGAGTGGGTTTGTGCACTTCTAGTAAATTTTGATTATTAGATCTTAGTACTCTTTTTGGTAGGTGCATTTTAAGGGCAGAAGCAAGGGAGGGACACTTGGAGGGGTTTAGGATCAGCTTATGGGCTAAAGTTAGTTGAGTGTAAGTAAGATAGTTGGGAAGTTCTAACCATTGTAGTTTATGGAGGGAGAGACAATGGTGAGTGGAAGACCTTTGAATTTAGCAATTTTATTATAGCATGAAGTGAGCTGTTTTTTTAATGAGGACTGAAGATTAGTAAGTAGTGGAGCACCATATAGAAGGGAGGGGATGAGAAAGGAAGTAGCTAGAGTGGTTCTAGTGGTGGATGTAAGGTAGTCCTTTTGTCTGTACAGCATGCCAATTTTTTGATGTGTTTTTTTGATGTTTTTTTGTAGGTGGGATTTAAATTTTAGTTGGTTGTCGATCTGAACCCGAGTAGTTTGGTGTCTGATACTATTTCGAGAGGTAAGTTATTTTGACTGGTAATTAAGAATGAGTTCATGTTGGGGGGAGTGAGTTTGGAGGGGGTAAATAACATTAATTTGGTTTTGGTGGCATTAAGAGCTAGATGATTGCTAAGCATCCATTGCTCTGTGGAAGAAAAGGCGTCTTGAGTAAGTTTTTGTAAAGTGGGGATAGAAGAGGCAGAGCAGATGATAGTAGAATCATCAGCATATTGGATGATGCTGGAGAAAGGGATAGCTTTGTGGAAGTCATTAATAAAGATATTGAAGAGTAGAGGACCCAGTATAGAGCCTTGTGGAACTCCGGTAGGGTGGTTAGAAAGGAGGAAGTTGCTTTCCACTTTACAGCTTGATTTCTGTTGGAAGATAGCTAGAGAACCAGTTCAAGGAGGAGGAAGATAGGTAGAGTTTGGAGAGTTTAGTTAAGAGCAGGGTGTGAGAGATAGTATCAAGGCTTTAGAAAGATCAAGGAGTATGGTGGAAACGATTTGTCCTGAGTCACGGGCTTTATTGATGATTTCAAGGAAGGAGAGAAGGGCAGTCATGGTGCTGTGATTAGGTCTGAAACCGTGTTGTGTGGGGTGATAAGATTGTTGTCTAGGAGATGAGGGAGGAGTTGGAGTTGTACACATTTTTCAAGGATTTTTGCAATGGGGGACAGGATGGCTATGGGACGGAAATTAGTAATGCTGTTATTGTTACCACCTTTGTGTAGTGGTATGATATATGCTTGTTTCCAGATTTGGGGAACTGAGCCTTCTTGAAGGGAGTTAATTAAGATGCTGATGGGGTAGGCAAGACTTTCTGCAGCGATGCTAAGAAAGTAAGAAGGGATATTATCAGGAGCATTGGTACATGGTTTCAATTTCTGAAGGAGTTTCTTAATGGTAGCAGTAGGAATGGGATTTAAAGTGAAGAGTGCAGTTATGGGATGTTGAATGTTGGGGTGGTATAGATGAGGATGGAATTTGTGTAGAAAGGGGTATAGTGGGATTAGTGGGTGTAGAGTAGGGTGTGGATGAAGAGCCAGAGAGGATGGAGAGGCTCGAGACAATCAGTTGAATGTAGTTTGCAGTGGGAAGAGTATGCAGAAGGGTATATAGAGGGACTGTGTGTGTGTGTGTGTATATATATATATATATATATATATATATATATATATATATATATATATGTGTGTGTGTGTGTGTGTGTGTGTGTGTATATATATATATATATATATATATATATATATATACACACACACACACATATATATATATATATATATATATATATATATATATATATATATATAAGAGTTTTACATTTTATAATTTTACAGGGGTTTAGAATGTGGGGGAGTGTAGTGTTGTGTATATACACATTTGAGCGGCCTCGCTCATGTCTTTACATTTGACGATTGTGAGACTTGCACGGGCGTGGATTTTTGGACTGCTCGGCAGTCTGCCATGCCCCCTGCACTCGTGCACACTCCGTGTTAGCCTTAGAGTTGAGTCATGAATATGCATGGATCGCTGATGTCATCCTCTTAGGCTGCAGTTTCCGTAGGCTGCAGTTTCCATGTAAGACTAATTTAGTCTTACACGGAGGATTAGTGAATCCCGGGGCATGTTTAATTCACAAAACAGGTCAGAAATGAATTTCTAATATTAAACTTGCTCAAACTATTTCTTATTTGCAAAATATGAAATGAAGCATACAGAACTTTCTAAATGATATTAAAATAAGTTGAAATGTCCAGTATTGCTAGAATTATTTAAATTACTACGGAAAATGTTTGAATTAAAGTCCAAATTGCATAAAATGAATAAAATAAAGGAAAGCAGCCGCATTTTTGCAAAGAATGTATTTTTCATATGAAGCAAAGATATCAGAGTTATCAGAAGTGTATGAAGTGTTCTCATGTTTGTGCAGTGTTACAGTAAAGTTATTTTGCAAAAATAGCCATTTCAGAATGTATTTCACAAAGTAGATTGTTTCAAAGAGTTTATTGTGCATGTGTGTGTTACTGCAAGCTGCAGAGAGGCAACTGTTTGTACATAATTACAAGGGTCATATTTTAGTGTGTGCCCAAACACCTACTTTGTTGGCATGGCTGAAGGATTTCAAAAACCAGGTCCATTAGTGTTTGATAATAATATTGCGAGAACTGGAGAGTGTTTGAGCAATAATAAGACATTTTCATACAGGCTGCATTTTCTGATACAGATAGCTGGGTCAGAAGCTGTAGAAAGGGAATGTGCATTTGTGTATACACCTGCTATCTATGCTGAAGAGGGGGGAAACCATCATATTGTCATATAGGCTGAGTCAAGGGAGGACCCTGAGTGCTTAAAACATAAATTTAGAGAAATGTGTAACCCCCAGACCAACATTACAATGGAGAGGCACTTACTCTTCACAAGGGAACAAAAGCCTGGTGAATCTTTTGCAGCATATATAACTGACCTGAAAAATATAGCTAGAACATGCAGATTTGGTGATTTAAGAGATGAGCTGATAAAGGACAGACTTGTGTGTGGTATTAAAAATGATGCTGTGAGAAAGATTTTGCTTTGTGACGGTGATTTAACTTTGAATTAGGTCATTGAGACTTGTAAGATTTATGAGCTCACAGAAAAGCACACAAATATGCTTACAAATGAGAATAGCTTTAGAAGTTACTACAGCAAAGCTCACGTAGATAGTATGCAGCATGTTAATAAAAGAAACAGGGCCAGGCACATGGCAGCAACTGTAGTCTTTGCCACACCCTCTGGTAAACCTCAACGCTTTCTAGCAAGTTCCAGAGTTCACACAGCCTCAGTAAGAAAAGCTCAGTCGACATCAGAATATGTATTTACTCACGAGATTTGAACAAGGCAGTAAAAAGACCTCATCATCCAATGTGCACAGTCAAAGAAGTCACAGTCTTAATGCCAAATGCCACTGCTTTTTCTGTCTTAGATGCAAAGAGTTCATTTTGACAGATTTTGCTAGACAAGAAATCCTCATTGCTCGCTACTTTTCGTACTCAGTTTGGCAATTACAGATTTCTGAATATGCCATTTGGGATAAATTATGCAAGTGAAGTCTTTCAACATGCAATGGTGCAATTGTTTCTGAGTATCCTTGTGCTATTATAGTAGATGACATACTGATTGGAGGTAATGGTGAAGCTGAGCATGGCAGAAACCTCAGAAAACTTCTGGAAAGGGCATGTCAAGTGAATCTTAAGCTCAATACACAGAAATTCAATTCAGGCTACGAGAAGTCACTTGTGGTGGTCATTTATTCACCAGTTCAGCCTTATGACCAGACGCTTCTAAGCAAACAGTCATTGTCAAGATGCCAGCTCCAAACAATGTTCAAGCCCTGCAACATTTTCTTTGCATGGATAACTACCTAGGCAAGTTCGTTCTAGACTTGAGTCAAATATCAGCACCACCCAGACAGCTAACACATTGCTTGGTTAGATCAGCACCAGAGAGCATTTGTTCTCCTGAAATAGAGAGAATTGAGTTGAGCGAGTTGAAGTGGATACTTAACCTAAGGGCGCATGTAGAACCAGGCCTGAATTCAGCCTTAAGTATTAAACCTGCCCTATTGGGTAATACATGTAGTTATTTTAATACTGTTGGTTTCTTAAATATGTCTAATGTTGATATTTATTATGCCATGATCAGATTCGGGTTTTTGCACATGGTTTTTACCTTAATTGATGTGCCCCTATGGTACTTCTTTATTTGCTTTTTTATTTTTTCCTTTTCACTCACGTCCCTTTCTTTTTCCCCTCTTTTCCCCTCCCCCCCTCCCCCCTTCTCCTCTTCCCCCCTTTTTTCCTTTCCCCTTCCCCTTCTCCCCTTCCCCTCCCCCTCTTCCCTCTTTCTTTTTTCCACCCTATACACATATCCTTTCCACTCACTTCCCTCCCTCTTTCCTCATTCTTTCCCCTTTCTTTCCTCATTCTTTATTTCACACATTTTTCTGCTTTTTTATTTTTTTTCCCTGTCCTTTTCTATTTTTGTTTTTTCTTTCCCTTGTTCTTTGTTCTCCTCACATCGTTTTGTATGAATATGCACTGTTTTTTCAGGTCGATTTGGTTTATTCATTATATTATTTATGTTTGATGGCTTTAAATGAGTCGATTGAGGACATTTATATGTCTATATTTTATATACTTTTTTGAATTGCTATATATCTACTTATATATGCCAGATCCCGTAACTTAGGGTTCTGTATATAATTAGGTTGTAGTTTTACTACATGTGTTTTTATGAATGTTTGTATTTTATTATTAATTTGAATATATAGAGATAGTAGGATCTGTATTTTAAAATACAATGCGCATTTATCTACAATTAAGTGTACGTTTTTTCAAGCATCATTTGAAATAATGTTGATGGTTTAGAAATCTGGCCGCCTCTTTAAATGCTGGTAAAATTTCTTTAATTGCTTGATTTAATTGTCTAATTAGGGTGGATATGTTATGTATATAAAGATTAGGATCTACCTTCTGTATTGTAACCTGAGGAAGCGCACTAGGTTAGTGCGTGAAAGCGCTTGTTCTCTCTCTCAATAAATTGCTCAACTGTTCATAGTGTTTCGTGGTGGTTCCTTGCAAGTCTACAGATATTTTTGCCAGCTTTATTCTTCTCTGCTTGGGACCTTTGGATGGTCGTACTTGGTTTGTTGCTGATACTACTGCTTCTTATTTTTTACCTGGTTGACCAACACGCGATGGATGTACCAAATATTGAGCTTGATTACAATCCGGCAGGTACGGGCTGTACTGAGGACTGGAATGGTTTATTTCACCAACAAGATAACCCTCTTCTGAATTTTGATATTAGAGGTAACATTTCACATACTGCTATATCTAATATTGAGAATTTGCAAGATTTTTACGGAGCGCTTAGGACACTAGAGAATGACCTTTACAAACTATACCGGCTTATTTGGCAAAGGAAGCACCTGGAGGCGTGCTTGCACTTTAAGGTCATTCCACGAGGTATGCGTGTCCTATGCATGCAGAGTTATAGGGATGCCCACCCTGAGCTCCTGCGGAGGTGGCAACAATTAAATATAGACCTTAGTAATAAATATATTCAGTTGCTTATTGACTATTTTTTACCTGTTGAGGTTGAGCTCATTACGAAAGTGGAAGGTGAGCATAAGAATATTACCCAGTTATTCAAAAGTGATTTTTGTGTCTCTAAGTTGAATAATATGCTGAGACAGCTCACGTTATATAGCAGTAAGCTTGAACAAATTAAGCTCAAAAAACTTAAGCGTGATTGTAATGATTTTCAAATGGGCCGCATTTTTGTGTGGCCGAGATTTAATGAAGCGGCTGTATTAAATGAGGTCAATGACCAGGTTGACAACATACCACCAAGCACCCCTAATACGACTAGTGTATCTAATCTGCAGAGTAATTCTTCTGGCAGTCTTACTTCAACTAATTTGAACACAGAAGCGGATATTACGTTATCCGGTTCTTCACTCCCTTGTAACCAACAATGCCTCAAAGCATCTGAAACAGCGGGAGCTAGACCCAAAACGAACGCTCATGGTCTGAACATTACACCGAATGTAGTGGCTTCTTTAAACTTCCCTCTACCCTACAAGAATCGAACGGCAGCACGTTCAACAAGCAGAGGGAGAGGCAAACGGAAGTTATCGGGAGAAATCCGAGAACCCAGGAGAAAAAAGAATTGAACGTTTTATTCTTTAATTTAGCTTCCAAGGAGTTTACTGAAGCTGAATGTTCTATCTTGAACAAGGGACTCTCATTTATTCCCACTAGAAGAAGTGAACTGTCCGATACCCTCATTATGCTTCGCAAATTTACAAGGAAGGTAACACTAAAACTATTGTACAAGGACTCTGATGCTAATGACACTGCTTTTAATTCAGTTGTACTTAAGAGAAAGAGCACCTATGTACCACCTGTGTCAGGTTTAGTTGAATGTTTCCAATGCGCCTGTGAATATGACTTTTATCGCTACTACAAGGAAAGGAAGCATAAACATCTGTTCACTAACTTGAATGCGTTACAGAAATGTAGCCTTGAATCCCTATGTAATGATAACAGCATGGTGTTTAAACCTGCAGATAAAGGGGGGGGTGTGGTCGCTATGGATCTAGCAATGTATAATGATTTGATGAATGAAATGTTAAATGATGATGTAGCTTATTCTCAAATAAGCAAAAATGAAGTAGAACCTATTGTTAGGAATGTGCACGATACCCTTTATGACTTGTTGATGACTAGGTGTGTGGATAAATGCCTATATGACTTTTTAGTAATTGAGACCCCACTGATTCCCCTTATCAAGGGGCTTCCCAAGATACACAAGGGGATACATCCACCACCTTTGCGCCCTATAGTGTCTGGGAAGCTCTGGGTCACGGAGAATGCCTCCCTATTTGTACAATCGAAATTAGGCCCCTTAGTTGGCAGTATACCCACAATTTTGAAAAATTCTTTCAACCTGTTGACGGATCTGAAGGATGCCTCGTTGCTTAAATATCTAAAACATGATACACTGATGGTTACTTTGGATATAAAAAGCTTATTCACTGGTATACCTAATGAGTTTGGAATTGATGCTGTCAGGAGCTGTCTGATTGAGCTTAGTAATCTGGCAAATGATGATCAGATGACGGTCTGTACCCTTTTGGATATAATACTGAACAACAATATTTTTCTGTTTCAGGATAGAATATATAGGCAGACATGGGGGGTTGCCATGGGCACCCCATGTGCCAATGCCTATGCTAACCTGGCAGTATATCAATGGGAAAAGATGTTCATTTTTAATGATGAAAGATACAAAAATAATGTCATTCTATACAGACGTTTTGTAGATGACATTCTTCTTTTTTGGAATGGAGATGTTAAATCACTAGATGATTTTGTTGACTTCATGGTCTCAACAACTACTTTTCTAGAATTTACATATGAATGCTCTACTAGCAGAGTTAATTTTCTTGATATTACCATCAATAAGGATGACGAGTGTGTAATTACAACGTCACTTTTCAGGAAATCCTGTTGAAGAAATGGCATCCTTCATTTTGAGAGTATGCATCCTAGGCATGTTTTTCCAAATGTGGTTAAAAATCAAATGTGTAGGATAGCTAGGTTATGTAGTAGCCCAGAGGATATGAGCTACCAGATGGACTTCCAGGAAAGTTGCCTTATTGATAGGGGATATCCACTCCAATTGGTGTCAAACCAAAGAAATAACGTTCCAGATGCAATCAGGTCAGCACAAAAACAATGGCGTTACATTGGTACGCCAAGGAACGATAAAAGGAAAATACAATATGACATTAGGTATACCAGTGACATAGGGCATATAGAGAATATTATTAAAAACAATTGGAAGTTATTGAATATGGATAAGGATCTGTTTAAAATAGTAGGCGACAGGCCAAGTTTTAGATACAATAATTGCCTGAATCTAAAGAGACTACTGTGCAAGGAGAAGGTGGAGATTGAACCCATAGACATCAGGGTTAATTATAGACAAGGCACCTTTCCATGCAGGAAATGTTGTGTGTGTAAATATATTTCTAGTGTTCAGAGACTTGAACTTACAGATATAGGCATAGTGTTTGAGCCAAAGTTCTATGCGACATGTGATACGGTCAATGTGATCTATTTAGCTTTATGTGAATCCTGTGGGGCCTACTATGTGGGCATGACTATGCGCAGGTTTAAGGACCGTATTCATAACCAGGTGTATGACATTAGGAAAGGAAATACCACCAATGTGTTGGCCAGACACTGCCAACAGTTTCCGTCACATGTTTTTAAATTCAGGGTTCTGCAGCAGCTACATCATAACAGAAGAGAAGGGGATATAGTGGGTGCCCTTGAGTTGAGCGAGTTGAAGTGGATACTTAACCTTAGGGCGCATGTAGAACCAGGCCTGAATTCAGCCTTAAGTATTAAACCTGCCCTATTGGGTAATACATGAAGTTATTTTAATACTGTTGGTTTCTTAAATATGTCTAATGTTGATATTTATTATGCCATGATCAGATTTAGGTTTTTGCACATGGTTTTTACCTTAATTGATGTGCCTCTATGGTACTTCTTTATTTGCTTTTTTATTTTTTCCTTTTCACTCACGTCCCTTTCTTTTTCCCCTCTTTTCCTCCCCTCCCCTTTTCCCTCTCTCTTCTCTCCCCTTTCCCCTCCCCCTCTTCCCTCTTTTCTTTTCCACCCTATACACATATCCCTTTCCACTCACTTCCCCTCCCTCTTTCCTCATTCTTTCCCCTTTCTTTCCTCATTCTTTATTTCACACATTGTTCTGCTTTTTTATTTTTTTCCCTGTCCTTTTCTATTTTTGTTTTTTCTTTCCCTTGTTCTTTGTTCTCCTCACATCGTTTTGTATGAATATGCACTGTTTTTTCAGGTCGATTTGGTTTATTCATTATATTATTTATGTTTGATGGCTTTAAATGAGTCGATTGAGGACATTTATATGTCTATATTTTATATACTTTTTTGAATTGCTATATATCTACTTATATATGCCAGATCCCGTAATTTAGGGTTCTGTATATAATTAGGTTGTAGTTTTACTACATGTGTTTTTATGAATGTTTGTATTTTATTATTAATTTGAATATATAGAGATAGTAGGATCTGTATTTTAAAATACAATGTGCATTTATCTACAATTAAGTGTACGTTTTTTCAAGCATCGTTTGAAATAATGTTGATGGTTTAGAAATCTGGCCGCCTCTTTAAATGCTGGTAAAATTTCTTTAATTGCTTGATTTAATTGTCTAATTAGGGTGGATATGTTATGTATATAAAGATTAGGATCTACCTTCTGTATTGTAACCTGAGGAAGCGCACTAGGTTAGTGCGTGAAAGCGCTTGTTCTCTCTCTCAATAAATTGCTCAACTGTTCATAGTGTTTCGTGGTGGTTCCTTGCAAGTCTACAGATATGGTTAACTACCTAGGCAAGTTTGTTCTAGACTTGAGTCAAATATCAGCACCACCCAGACAGCTAACACATTGCTTGGTTAGATCAGTACCAGAGAGCATTTGTTCTCCTGAAATAGAGAATTGTCAGTCCACTTACTTTCAGATACTATGACATACACAAACCAGTTACTCTTTCACGTGATGCTTTGAAATCTGGTCTTCGTGCCGTCATTTTACAAGAGGGTCAGCCTGTTGCTTATGCATCCAGAACTCTCACCCAAGCTGAAATGCAGTATGCTCAGATAGAGAAAGAGCTTTTGGCAATTGTATTTGCATGTTCCAAGTTCTATGATTATGTTTATGGTAGACCTACCCAAATTGAAACAGATCATCAACCTCTAGTCACTATCTTGAGAAAGCCTATGTATACAGCCCCAGCCGGATTGCAATTTATGATGCTGAAATTCCAAAAATACAATTTTGATCTAGTCTAAAAGAAAGACAAACTTCTTTATCTTGCTGATACATTATCCAGATCACCCAGAAGTACCACTGAACAGCATGACAATGAGAAATTTGATTTTGAAGTAATGGAAGTGAGAAATTTTTCTTCCACACATCTTGATGAGCTCAGAGATCACACAGCTGCAGATACAGTTTTGCAGAAACTCAACTACTTCCTCAAAAAAGGATGGCCATCGAGGCAATCTAGTTTACCTCTATAGGTGCAACCTTATTTTCTACACAGACATGAGATTTTATCAGACAAAGGTATCACAATGAAAGGTTCAAAAGTAATTGTTCCCAAGTCCTTGCAACAAGAGTACATTACTATCTTACATTGAGGTCACCCAGGAGCAGACTTTACCAAAAGAAAGGTGAGAGGACTGGTATTTTGCCCTTCTATGTCACAAGATATTGAGAGAGTACGTTCATCTTTTTCTGTGTGCAATAGTAAAAAGACACATCAACAGAAAGAACCATTTCAGCTGAATCAAATGTGCGGATTTCCATGTATGACCCCGTACAAAGTTAGTTCTGACAATGGCACACAGTTTACAGGCCAACAGTTCAAAAGATTTGCCAAAGAGTGGGACTGTACTCATGTCATGAGTAGCCCAGAATATCCACACTCAAATGGTTTGTCAGAACTTGCAGTCCAAAGGGCAAAGCAGTTTTTAGTTAGAATCAGAAGCATTTGATAACAGTGTCTGAGCCTGTACCACAGCACCTAGCCTGTGAGAAAGACTCTTTATCGCAGAGTGAGTTGTCCAGTGTTACAGTTCCAGATGAAGTTCCAGAGAACATTTCCATTCCTGTAACAAATTCTGAAGATCCTGAGATGAGCTGCTCATCAAAACCTGTCCCTGTTGCTAAGTCTATTCCTGATGGTTATGTCACAACATGTGGTTGAATCTCCAGACCATGTTCCAGATATACAGCGACTTGGACGTGAACAATATATATAACCTGAGCATTGTTTATTTTTTCTGATTGTCTGTATTGATGCATGCCTAACTGTAATCTTATTTTGATAAATGGGAATCTTTTCTTTAAGAGGGAGGATGTAGATCAGTGTACATATCTCTTAAAGAAACCTCCTGTGGGCATGTTCTAAGCATATTGATTACTGAGCAAATGCAGAGACAGGGTGCCATTTTGCAGTTAGCTGCTGAGATGTAAGCATGCCTCTGTGTAAGCTCTGTCTGTTAATCAGTTTGTTTATATTTGTTGATGCTGATATTCATCCTGGCATGTTTTTATATAATAAAGCATCTTAAACGAACTACCCCACTTTGCTTGCCCTCTAAGTGTAGAGGGACAAGAGACACTAACATTTCACAGAAATTTCATAGTACACAGTTCTATGGCACCAATCAATAGTTTCTTCTTTAACTTGGAAGTTGAACTTCTCTTGAATGACCAGACAGCAGCATTTTCCATCAAAGATTTGTAGGAATTTTTTTTTGTTAATTGCATGTTTCATAGGACTTCTTAACACTCCTGTTCAGCTTTCTATCTACATAGGCCAGTTGCATTTCACTACCATTTTTCTTATACTTCAGATTCGCCTTGGTATTGTTCTGCAGTTCTATATTGCACCTATTTTGTTCTATGTCAGCTCTGTCAAACATGTAGTTTCTTTCTCTCTTCATATATAATTCGTCTTTTCAAATATTATATTATTGTCACAATAAAGTTTGATTATCACACAGATATATATTTTATGAATTACTTTTTTAATTCACCAAACACCTGATAAACTTGATTCTGATGGGTTTTAATTCTGCTATAGACGATTCTATTGTTTCTGCTTGGACCTTGGCTTCTTGTTAAAATAAGTGCCTCAGATATGTAGTTTTATTTTAGTCTAACAAGTATTGCTTAAAGATTTTTTTAATTACTGGTACATCTGTTTTAATTGCTCAGACAACTGTAAAGTTGTATAAATCTAATGACTTCCTCCTCTTCTTCAATCAGATTAGTCACAGTTAGACATACAGTCCTTTATGCTTTAATTCAGACGGAGTCGTGAGTAACTCAAGCCATTCAAAGCAAGCCCACTTAATTTCAACTAGAAAGCTTTGTAAATTAAGTTGAGTTGTTGGATATAAGGCTGTGGATACACCCATTCATTTTAAAAGCTTTCACAATGTTCAGTCAAGCTATCTAAAAACAAGACATGCTTCACTGATTTTCCTATGTCTAACATAACTCAAAAATGTTTGAAAATGAGAAAAGAAAAAAAATTGCAAAGCTGCAAGCCTAATCTTCCCTCAAACGGGTTTGGCTCTCACACACCCTAACTGATATATGTCAACTCATCCTCTGCATAGTAGCAAGGAGAGGTAACAACTCTACTGCAGTGCATTTCAGGCTTGCTCAGTATAAATGCATGTGGTTTTACCAAACTATGACTACAAGAAATTAAAGAAACAAATATTCAATGAATTCGATCTAGTTGAAATGTAGAAATGCCAGTTTTAATTATGTTCGTTTTGCTGTGGCCTTTATATATGGGGGTTCCAGTGTTTTTTTTCCCCCATTTTACTTGTCTAATATTAAATAAGGAAAATAGAAAAAATGCATGACAATTGTATTTGGCATTTAAAATGCACAATAAAACAACTGCCTTCCTTGCCTGGTAGCACAATTAAGATGTCATACTTTGAATATTTAAGCTTTTTTTATAGCTTTTCAAGTTGTAGTTATGCGAATGAAAAGCTAAATACTTACGTTTTCTGTTTTTAGTCTTGTCTAGTTTTTAGTACGGTTCTAAACTTCAGGTGCCATATAGAATATTACACACACTAACAGGGTACCATACTAAATTGACACAAGCTACTATGAGAATGAATGTTTACTTTTACCCATAAGGGTCCTAATGAGGATACCTGTTTGTATATGCATAATCAAGTATATATCATCTCTTAATGCAAAAAGCACCTGCATCATGCCTAGACAAGAACATATCACCTCTTAACATAAAAAGGACCCCCCACACACACACACACACACATATATTTATTTTTTATTTTATTTATTTTATTTTACATTTGTTAACTGAGAAAATCCAGCTGGACCAGGTCCATTTTCAGTGGATGCCCGGGGAGAAAAACTCCACAATTAACATATAGTAAGTAGTTAAGACAATGAGAAATACACTGAATGAAAAGACAGCAGATTACGTACAAGCAGACACATTCAAAATTAGCTATCTATAGTTTACTGGCATTGCAGAATTGAGATATTATTAGATTATCCTTTACATATAAGTAGAATAGACATGACTAAATGTGCTATTTTTACCTAGCAGTACATACAGTTTGACAGTTTACATTTTCTACTAAGTGTACACTGAAAGAAGTAGAATGACTAGTGCAGCTTATTATAATGTGTGTGTGTGTATATGTATGGGCAGGATTCACAAAGCCTCTGTGTAAGAGTTACAAGGCTTACACGGAGGCTGCAGTTAAACGGTGTGATGTCAGCATGCCATGCATATGCATGAGGGCATGCTGAATCACACCTAAGGTTAACACGGTCCGTGTAAGACAGTAGTGGGCATGTCTGTAGGGCGTGCCCTTCAAACAGACACGCCCCCAGAAGAGTAAAAGTCCAGAAAGTAAACTCCCACGACAGAGTCCGTGTAAATGTGAATAAACACAACACAACACATGCCCCCCACAGACTATGAACATAAAATGTATAAATGAACATCTTATATTTTTTTTATAAGTTGTAAAGATGTTTGCCCGTGAGTGCGCTTGTTTGCGCGGGCGTGCCCGGCGCTTAGCCACAGTTAGCAGTCAGTGGAAAAGCATATAAGAATTAAATATGCAAAGTAAGCCAAGAAGCAATAGTGTAGCGGTAGAAACATTGGCTGAAGAGGAGGCAATCATGGTTCGAGCCCCCACAACATCAATTTTTATTTTTAGTGAAATAAGCACGAAACAATTCTCTGACATATATGTACATATATAAAATTATATTTTATGTAAAATGTAATTAAATGGGCCATGTATTTTGAAGAAATGTGAGATAAAAAAATAAAAAAATGTCAGATGTGCCCATAGCTGAGCTACACTCTAACGAGTTGAGTATATCTGCCCATAGGTGAGCAGTGTTTTAACAGGTTTAAATTGAGTGCCCGTAGGTGAGCAGTGGTTGCACAGGTGTAAAATGAGTGCCCGTAGGTGAGCGGTGGTTGCACAGGTGTAAAATGAGTGCCCGCATGTGAGCAGTGGTTTAACAGGTGTAACATGAGTGCCCGGGGTTGAGCAGCGTTTTAACATGCTGAAACTGTGTGCCCATAGCTGAGCTGAGTGTAATATGTGTGCTGACAGCCAAACGATGTGTAAACCAGCGTGACCCATTTGCGCGGAGCTGCGCACCGCGCCAACAAGCTAACCGGCGGGCAACATTGAGCAAGCTGTATCAAAACTGCCTTTACACAGACACACCTCCTAGCCTGTGTAGACCGTCATAAAATATAAAAAGCAATGGCCAGGCTCGAACTCAGGATACCATGCACCATAGTCAAAGTACTGAACCACTAAGCCGTGACAGTTGCTCTTAGAAATGCAGTAATAGCATATATATAGGAATGAATGGAAAGAGGAGCATGACAAAGCAGGTTTTGTGAAGCTGATACAATTCCAAAATGGCCAATCACAGATAAGTGCAGGAAAAACGGCATATATAAGCCCCATAGGCGGGAATACACAGCATAACCGATTGTGGAACCGACTTGCAGTCAGGATGGCAGGTGTAGGAGAGGGTAGTTGCTTCAGAGCACAGAGGTGGGGCATTGAGGAGTCCAAATATATGGTTTGGCTCCTCGTCCATGATCATGAGGCCCAACTCATGCAGGGCCAGGTCCTGTGGGGAGCATATAGGGCTGAGGCGTGGGACCGGTTGGCACATGATCTCACCAGTGCCACAGGAATACCAAGGACTGGTGAACAGGTCCATCACCACCATGCGGACCAGAAGAGACGGAAGCAGGACTAACTGAACTGTTGGATCCAGGAGGCCCGGCAAATGTCCAATGCCCCACTACTGAGTAAGTTACATGTAATTATTTATGTAAGAAAGTAACCTAGCTGATATTATGGAGATGTGTATTCCAATATTACTTCATTTATATTGCAGCTGCAGGTGTCAGTTCTGCGAACCGTCGAGCCTATGCCGATAGGCTGGTGCGGTTGCACCACCAGGCAGTTCAGTAATTCTCTCCCCGTAACTGTAAAAAAATATAAGTATGACAGCTTGCAAAAGAGTGCAGTGTAGTCACTTATTAATAAAATGTGCAAGTAACAGTGTAAGAGAGTTTGCAAGTATTGCTTGATTACAAAAGTGTGATGCAGCCTGTAATCCAAAAATAAAAATGAAACAAGTCTGAAATAAAGATGTCCCACCTGTAATATAATAGTACATAACCTGCAGCAGGCTGAAAAGTACAGCTACAGAAGCTGAGTAAAACACATGTGTGAAATATATCCCTGTTTAAATTCTGAAACATGACACAAGTGAGACTGTTGGAAAGGATTGTTATAACTAAAAGTAAAACATGTCAATAAAGCCTAGAATTAAGTACCATCATGAATTGTAAAAATAAAACAAGTGAGAGAGTGTGAGAAAGAAGTATGAATCCACCAATAAAGTAGTAATAACTCCTGAATAAAGTATACTGCAGTCAGTACAGAATGAAATGAATGTGACAGGCAGAACCAAGCAGCAACATGTGTTGAAAAAAGTACTGAAGCTGGAATGTATGTCCCAACATCTGGATATGTTGCTCTCAGTTTGCAATATGCAGATAGCATGGTTGTATGAAATACCAAACATCCACAGTTGTCTATAGCCATATAAAGCAAATGTAGCAGGATGATGTAGCTGAACAGAGCCAGATATGAATGTGTATGAATAAATATGAAATGTATATTGATGTAGCAGTAACATTCCTATCACCAATCTGAATAAGTTGTCACATACAAAACTGTAGTCAGACCTGTAGTGTGTATATATCTGCAACTAGTAGAAATGTACAGCATATGTGTAGGTATTTGAAGTTGCTAATGAAATATTTCTTCACCCTACCCTATAACCACAAATAATCCATTCCACATGAAATGGGTATGTGCATTCACAATTAACACCCCTGGACATTTGTCCTGTTGGTTCATACATATTTGCATGTACGTTGATGCATGTGCCCTGTTCATACATCCAAACCTGATGGCCTGTTGCCATCAATCAACCCTGCATGTTGTTGGATTATGTATTGTTGTTCAAATTATGCATGTGTTATGCTTGCTGTTCAATGGCTTGAATTTATGGGTGTTTGGTTAATGGGAATATTAATGCATGCTGTTACAACTAATTGTGAATGGTATTGTACGTTACTAACCCAAACTGTCATAAAATAATGCAAAACATAGGATGACAGGGAAGGCAGGTTCCAGCGGACCCACCTCTCCCACCTCAGCTGGCGAGTGCACCTGGCAGTAGTGCCCAGGCCAGACCCTCCTCCAGTGGCCCTGTGCCACCTGCGGGTGGAAGCGCTGCAGGGGATGGGGCTCGTCCCCCCTCTGCAAGCGTGGCTGGAGGAGAACATCCACTCACCCTCCATAGTGTCCGGACTGTGGTGCGTAGGGAGATCTGGCATGCTGTGCTTGGGCCCCTATGCCAGCTTGAGGCACGGGTGGCACAACTCACGGGCGTGCCTGCTGCCCGACCTACACAGCCCCCAGCACAGCCCTGTCCTGGACAGTGAAGGCACAGTGGCAACTGCCCATGGGTGGGGATCTCAGTTCCACTGTTGCCATCTGTGGGCTCATGGGCTTGAGATATCCAAACATCCATCCCCATCAATTGTGTAACCCCCCCACATGTGTCATACACCACCCCTGTATGCATCTTGTTTGTCTTGTCTGTTAACTTCCCCTACCTACCTCCCCAGCTATACCGACTTCCTGTACCTGACATACCACTCTCACCTGAAAAAAAAAAGGGCACTCTGTAACCACAAAAAAATTATGCCCCATACATAGCTGCCCATTTTGCACACATGTCTGCTGGACATGTAAACTGGCAATTACAATTGGCTGTACAACAAATATTATTGTTGTCCTCACACCTCTCTCAGGGGTGGAAGGTTTCAAATTTCACACCAAATTACAAACATATGCACAGCTGTTGCTGACGAAGAAATGGGCAGCTATGGGCCTTTCCTACATCCCTCCTGCAAAACCCGAGCGTGTTTTCCTACTGTCCTACCCTCTTTGTGCCCCCTTTTTCACCACTTTCCTATCTCCCCATTTTCTTTCCTTTAAAAGAAAATAGCTGGTGTCTTGAGAGTAAGCACTTTTAAGCAGTAGTAAGCGGGAGTGCGCTTCTGTGCGCTTAGCTAAGCGTGTGTGCATGAAGCTAAGCTGCAGTGCGCATGCGTGAGCTCCACGAAAACCAGCGCTAACCCACTTACAACTGCTTAAAAGTGCCTTAGTCACTCTGAATGACAAGGCCTGCAGTTTTCTCAACAGCAAAATAAAATACCTCCGTCAGTCTCGAACCCAGGAAACACTAGTCTGCATGACTTACCACTAAGCCATGACTGCTATACAAGAACATTGTGCTGAAAGAAATATATCATAAAATAGTAGGAATTAATGTAAAGGGAATATAGCAAGTCTAGTACACAAAGCATGTCATGTATATTTACTGTCAAATCTAGTGAATTTGTAAAATAGTACTGTGTGCTGAGAAACAGCCATGCTAGTTGGTAGCTACTAGGTAATAATGTCACAGTAGCATTTGGCAAGCCACACACATACTCAGAGCAGGATAAACACTGCCATAGTTGAACAGTTAAGAGATCAGACATAGCAACTGTGACTGAGTTACAGGGATGTCCCTAATGTGAAACCAAATGTCAACTGTGCCCCACTGACACCCTGTCAAATGTACTAACAGCAGGCAGAAAGGTGTAACTACACATGCAATGGTAACTATGACTGACTGAAAGTATGCACCACCTGCACGTCACAAATGGTGTACTAATGCATATGCTTGAAATAACCCACAGTCACAACTGCAGAATATCAGAATATGTCATTGGAGTAACCCACTGCTATGTACCATTCCATGAGGCTGACAAAAGATGCTCCAGAGGGTATCTGAGGCCTGCTCAGCAGCATGATCAAATACCCTTCTAAGTGTCAAAGCCCACACCACGGCCAGACCACACTGCATGCAGTAACATCCTACCACAACAAACACATATGGAATTGCTGCCCAAACAGATTTAGCAAGCATTACAAGCTGTGAATGTAAATGGAAAATAGGAAAGCCATAGCAACACATTACAGGAAAGACACCTAGCAGGCATACAACAAGTGAATGTAAAGGCCAAATATTGAAGCCATAGCAACAGATTGCAAGAGCCACTGCTATATACCAGTTACACCACAATCCCCACAGGAAAGCACACACACACACCCATATACACAGTATTACTAGTCGTAGGTGTCAGTTTGCATACACATGGAGAAGAGGACACTGGAGGAAGGAATACTCAGCTTACAGAACAACATGCATTGCAGTGTCTACGACACAGCCTGAAATATGAGAGACATACCAACCCTTACACTCACAGAACAGTGTCCACAGCAAACCAGCATGGTCCCCACCCTGATAATCTGAAAGGGCTACGCCTACCTAACAGACCTTTTTATAGCACAGTCCTGTAGTCACAGTGAGAACTGCAATCACTACACAACAGGCTGCATGCAATTAGTAAATGCTGGCTAACAATTGGTGCAGAGGCCATCACATGGACATGCGCAGATACCTACAAAAGCATCCTGCACTCCCAGTCCACACATGCAATACTTTCATTGCACCCGCTGGAGGTAGAGAGAGAGTGAAAAAAAAAAAAGAAAGAAAGAAAGAAAGAAAGAAAGAAAGAAAGAAAGAAAGAAAGAATGAAAGAGAAAGAAAAAAAACTGTAATAACAAAACAAAGAGGCTGACAGCAGGCCAAGTAACTGCAAGCCTACGCAAACAGCTGCAACAAACACAGGTAATGTAAAGTACTACTATAATACTCTACATACTGTGAACCCTCCAGATGTGTTATTGGTCTGTATCTATGTATATGAAGATGTGCATAGAGCCGGGGACATACTGCAACTGTCACTGAAGGCTCCACATACATATGTATGTGACAGTAGCTATGTGCACATAGCAATGTAGGTTGTAGTGCAATGTACAAGTAGGTCATACAGTAATGGATGTTCAGCAGTACGTTACTGTGTGTATACATATGTGGAACTAAAAAGGAGTATATATATATATATATATATATATATATATATATATATATATATATATATATATATATATATATATATATATATATATATATATATATATACGTATGCATATTGAGATATGTATGCATATATATTATATATATATATATATATATATATATATATATATGTGTATACATAGATAGAGAGGGATGTAGAAATACATAGACATATATATTTTCACAGTGTCATAGTTTAGTACTAGGCTATCTGCAGACAGTGTATAGAATAGATTTATAAACTTGCACCTCTGTATAGTAGTGACACAGTGAAGACCCCCCTACATAATAGCATTAGTTTACTGTGCCTCTGTCTAGTAGTGACACAGAGATGACCCCTGCTGTAAACCTATGATCTCCCATCCACTCGTTAGGAATACACATGAAGAGTGTCAGTGAGGGTCTCTGCCTAACATGAACTAGATCATGTTCCACAGTATGGGAAGCCTCTTAGTGATGGATCTGTCCCTACAGTATGTCCTATTCATATGTGTGCTGAGGTTTAAATCCGTAGCTGTTGTGGTTCTGATGGATTTGGATTGTATGAGGTGGAACATGTCCATCAATACCTGATTGTACATGGCCTACTACATCAGGCACAGATCACCCCTACGTAGGCAGTATGCTATGGAATAGAGCATGAGTTACGTTAGTCTGGCAGCATATGAAAGTTGTTGGAGACCCTTGATCCTCCTGGTGATGTACTTATGGGGTCCCCCCTAGCTGTTGCAAGTGCCAGGTGAGGTACATACCAAATGGGGCATAGTACACAGTCATGGGCCTGATAAGGGAGGAGCATAGGGGTATAATGACCCCTTTTGATCTGGATGTGAATCCCTTCATGATAAGGTGGGCAAGGTAGGAAGTCTATCCAACCACTTTGGCAATTTGGGTGTCAAATGAGAGGTCAGCATTGATCAGTGTCACCAGGTCTCCGATTACTTTGTCTGTACTCAGTGGGTTACTGTCTATGTGATAATATGTGGGTACCTTGTCCATCCAAAAGGGTATGAGTATACATTACGTGGCATGCAGTTTAAGGCCATGACTCTGGCACCAGTTATCGGTGTCCATGAGGCCTGTCAGTAGGATGTATGTGTCAGCTGGTGTATCGACTATGGCACCTAGTATGCAGTCATCTTTGAACATTGTCAGCCACTACCCTCCCATGTCTGCTTCCACATCTGAGAATTATATGCCGAACATGAGCGGTCCCAGGACAGAGCCCTGTGGGACACCACTTGTGACTGGCTCTGAGTCTGACATGGCACCAGTGAGTTTGACTATAGGGTTTCTATCCGTTAGCCGGTTTGCAACCCATCTTGTGACATATGGATTTACATTTCAGCTGTTGATCATGTCTATGATGCCAGAGTGCGGTATTGTGTCGAAAGCCGTAGGCAAGTCCAGGTAGGCTGTATGGACCGCTGTGCCCTCGTCAATGGCTCTAGTGACTGACTTGAAAAGGTCAACCAGGTTCATAAGGCAGGATCTGCCCTCTACAAAGCCAAACCAGGTGGGATCAAGTGTCTAAGTCCCCAATGTCTCTGTATATGAGTTCCATAATGATCCTTTCATAGCGTTGCAGACCAGGCTGGTTAAGCTTATGGGCTGGTAGTTACCAGGGTCTGTAGAGGTGCCTCCTGTGTGGAGTGGGACTACTGTTGCTGTATGCCAGTGTCCAGGTAATATGCTGTAGTAAGGCTACAGTTGAATAGCATTTAATGTGCATGTGTAGCTCCTCTTGGAGTTCACATAGCATGCAACCTGCAATACCGTTGGGTCCCATTGATGCTGTGTTTACAGCTTTGCTGAGGGTGGTTCCCAGCTGGACATCTGAGATGACAGGGAGGTTACAGTCAGCTGGGATAAGTAATTCCTCATGTGTGGGTGAGGGAGGGAGAAATCTGCACTGAACCTGTCTGCCAGAATGTTGGCATTATCTGTGTGTTCAGTGTAGCGTTTGTCACTGTGAACTAACTGTGAACATATCTGAGGGTTCCCACCCAGGTGTGTAACATAGCAGAAGAAGGTCTTGTGGTTATCTGTAGTGTCCATAGCGATGTCCCTCTCATTGTTGGCCTTGCATGTTTGTACGACAAAACGTATCTTTCTACTACTGCTGATCAGAGATGCCGTAGCTCTAAGGAATTATGCTCTGCCGTGCAGTAGCTACCTTCTGTTGTTATACAATTTGTTCAATGCTGGGGCCCACCAGACAGGACACCTGCCCTTGGTGGAGAGGGTTATGGTTTTATTTGTGATTGCATGATCCATGCATTCTTGGAGATGTCCGTAGAAAGCATATGTGAAGGTGTCTAGATTGTGGAAAGTGGTTTCCACTGGCCCAGTGGGCATTAAGGATACCAACTCAGTTATAAGAAGTGTAAAGTCGGCATGTGAGAGGTTTCTCACTGTAGTCTTTTGTGTTGTGGGGGAGGTGGGATATGTATATCCAGGGGGATTAGTCTGTGGTCAGATGTGACTAGTGAGGGGTATACTTCCGGTGTGTAGCACATTGTCCCCATGTTTGTGATGATCAGGTCTAGTATATTATCTCCTGTTGTGGGGGAGGTGACTAGCTGTTCCATTGCATTTGACTTAGTGAATTCCGGGAACCTTTGGGCTAGGGTGTTTGGGGTAGAATAATGCACCCAGTGTATGTTAGGGTAGTTGAAGTCTCCCAATATGATGGTGTGTGGTGGGACATTCATATCCTCTAATGTCTTCATGAAGGCTGACTGTGGTTCCTGAGATTGGGAGGGTGGTCTGTAACATGCTACCAGTTGTATAGCAGGTTTGCCTACGGTTATCTGCACCTGGATGGTCTGTGATGCTTCATGTGTTGCCACTAACCTGGAAGTGTGGGTGTCCTTCATGAACATGGACACACCCCCTCCCTTTTTGTTTTGTCCCGAGTCCTGGGGCCAAAAAGCATGATACGGGTATAGCCTGGTACCGCTGGTGTGCTCTCAGGAGCCTTGAACCAGGTTCTCACTTACTGCACAGACATCGAGATTGGTAGAATATGTACGTACAGATATATGTAATACACACATACATATATAGATATCTGTAGAGACATATACATATACAGATAGATCTGACTGACAACAGATATGTCTGTATATGACTATCTCTCTCTGTCCCACCCCCTCACACTCTCACTCTCCCTGTGTCTCTCTCTCTCACTCTCTCCACCTCTCTCCCCACATCTATATGTATATATCTACATCTATATATACACATTTTATATACATATATACAAACATATATATATCTATATACTACAGATATAAATATATCAATATATATATATATATATACATATATATATATATATATATATATATATATATATATATATATAGATATATACATATAGACTGTGTGAGGCACATGTGTGCAGATGTCTTGCAACAGGTGCCTGGTGTCAAAGGCATGGAGTGAACACCAGTGTGGATACTGGAGTACCATACCCCATTCAACAACACTGACACCAATAACCACCACACATGTACATGCCTGCCCACCACTGCATGTGTCAGGGGGGAACAGGGGCAACAAGTGTACAATAGGCTCCACATTGATATACACAGTGGCACACTAGTCCTGTAATACCTGCACATGGAATGTGTCAGCGGACATGGTGTGTCAGCTATCGACATGTAGGTCACTGTACCCCTCCACACCCCACAATGTCCTACACAGTATGTACCTCCCATGACAGCTACAGATATGGAGAAGGACACAGACATATGCAAGTAACTGTGTCAATGCACTCAAACACCACAGAGCACACACAGACTACCTACATAGAGGTTACCACTGCTGGATATACATAGTTCGGTCACACCCATGACAGTTGTCTAACAACCATGGTAACACCTCCAACATCCAACACAAATTACCTATGCCTGCCGTCCTTGTCACTGCAGTATAGAGCACATGGTGAAGGTACAGGACCCTACCCACAGATACGACATACCCTGTAGTAGACCACACAGAATTAAGAAGCAAGGCTCCCCATGAGTAGATGTCAGACATAACCCTGCTGAATGTTATGCAGATAGGTAATATGCCATATGAGTCACCCTGTGTAACTGTTTGTAAGGAGCAGGTACGATCATTTATTTATTATTTATTTATTTATTTTTTATTTATTTTTTATTTTACATTTGTTAACCGGGCTAGTCTGGCTGGATACATGTCCATTTTCAGCAGAGGCCCGAGGAGAAAAGCTCCACTATCAGACTAAGACAATACATGAGGAATACTTTACTAAATATATCAAAATTTTTTTTTTTTTTTTTCATAACATGTTATGTTTTTTCATAACATATTTCATCATAACACATGTGTCACAAGGGGCAGGGTAGCATAACAGTATGCTGCTGTAGGCCCAGGGCCAAAAGTACACTACCTACCTAAGACAAAATGCACACCCATGAACACATTGCAAACTGAATATGTGAGGTGGAATGAGTGTGCTAGTGACTGGGTGCATGTTCTGTACTGGTGTGATTGCTCACCATGACTGTCTGTCTGTCATGGTAGTGTGTGTCCTTGGTGTGAGGCCAGAGACAGATGTGTGAGGTATTGCGATCAACACATACTACATTGCCATATGTTGTGCTGTGTTACCCTGAATGTCACTGCGGTGTAGGTAAGGTTATGGCAAGTAAGAGTAGTGTGCATTGCCAGTGAAATATGTAACGTGCATTGTGTGCAGTGCATGGGCTGATAATGTTCCCCATACATTACCTTGATACAAACCCCCAGTGTGAGGTTGTGTATTGTACCTGAAACAATGTGTTGACTGCTGCAGTATACTAGTCTGTCATATGGAGTGTGCCAGGTACTGTTGCACAGTTGTCGGATGAGCACTGATATCTGGTCATTTACATGTGTATCCCCCAATAGACAGACAGATGCTATATATGGTGCTTAAGTTATATCACTGCAGTCGAGTATTATGTGTATTATGTGTGTCATAGTTTGCTGACAGATATTGCTGACATATTTTCCTTCTCCTTTTCAGGGCTATGGTTCACCAGCGGAACCCTGTCTACTCCGCTGCAGAGGAGGAGGAGATACACCAGAGCCTGGTGCGGGATTTCGCTGTACTCTTCTCCCGCACCAGCCAGAACCAGCAAGAGAGGGCTGCACTGTGGCAAGACCTGGTCCATCAGGTAAATGACATAGGCACACATAACCGGACATATGAGCAGGTACGCCATCACTGCAGTGATTTAATTAGAAATGTCCGTCAGCGTGCGTCGGATATCCACAGGCAGCAGCTTGCCACAGGTGGTGGGGTGGCTAGACATCCCCCCCTCACCAGACTGGAGGGACTACTCCTAAGTGTTGTGGCTCCAGCACAACAGCAGCAGCATACATGTGTAATGATGGAGGCTGGAGCCACACAGCAGCAGGACAAGGAGCATGCAGGTAACATGCCATGTGTATACTTGACCATTTTGTACACTGTCAGGTTATGCATGTGTGAGGTGTGTCCTCATTTTGTAGCTGTAATCTTGGTAATTATTGTGCAAGAGTGATATCCTCAATATCTGCAGTACACCTGTGGAAGCTAACTGTTATACTACTGAACTGTATCATACCCACAGTATCAATGGCACAGTTGTGCCCACTGACAATAAATGTCTCTTTTCTGCAGGTCCCTCTGGTGTAACAGCAAGGCAGCCTATCCATGCTGGTGAGTGTGTAATACCATTACCTTCAATACTCTTGGTACTAATAGTAATAATAGGCTGATGCAGTAGTGCAATGTGTTTGATTGCAGGTGTGTTTGTGTCTGTGGGTTGATATCTCATATACTGAGGTGTGTGCATGTGTGCATGTGTGCATGTGCCCATGTGTGCATGTGTGCATGTGCCCATGTGTGCATGTGCCCATGTGTGCATGTGTGCATGTGTTCATGTGTGCATGTGCCCATGTGCCCATGTGTGCATGTGTGCATGTGTGCATGTGTGCATGTGCCCATGTGTGCATGTGTGCATGTGGCCATGTGTGCATATGTGCATCAGTGGTGACATTGTGTACACATTGTAAACTGTGTTTCCTGTCTTACTCCCACAGGTTCTGGTGCTGCTCTGGTGTGATGCAGCAGGGAACCTGAATCAGCTGCTGTAGATAGTGATAATGATGATACCTGTGTAATGGCACAGGTAGGTGTGCCAGGGTCTGTCATTGGTCAGCCAATTGACACTACACAGCTGTCGACCCCATCAATGCACGCAGTCATCCTGCCAATACATCCTTTGTCACCAATGTCCCTAGGTGATAGACAGGATACAGTGGGTATTGACCAGGGTAATGTGGTACCGGTGGCACATGCATTCCCACACAGCAGCCATGGCCAGGGTCCTGACATGGTACCACACAGGCAGACGTCCATGGGTTCTCGTGGGAGCATCGGTGGGCGTACCACCCCTGTCAGACGTGCTCACAGAGGTCTTTCAACCTCAGCTATGTTTCGGGCTGTAATGCAGGCACAGTCACGTATGGAACGGTACACCAGACAGGGTCTGAGGGAGCTGAGAGCATGTCACACAGCCATGAGTGACAGTATGCGTGATGTTGCGGCTGCCATCCTCAACTTCACTGAGGTTATTGACAGACGTTGGGGGGATACATTAGATCTGTTCCACAACTACATGTCCATGAGCCAGGGCAATGGTGGACGGTTGAGGCGTCGACATAGCCGCATGCCAGTAACAGCAGCAGCTGGCAGCCGTCGTGGACGACAACAGGCCCGTGGCCGCTCACATAGTGCCAACAGCAGCCCCAGCAATGCTGGGTCTGTGCTGTCATCAGACCACCCCAGGAGACCATGTGCACGTGGCGCTGGACAGTCCCAACAGGGACCTGTCTCCAGTCACCAACCACCTGCTTCTGATGACAGTACCCAGTCTGGCTTAGTACCTGATACGTTCCATAGTACCCCCTGCCAGGCACAGGTACCGTGTCCATGGCCACAGACAGTGATCTGTATGACCGGGCAGGTACAGTCTGTGGCTGTCTACAAACACCTGTATATGGCAGCCATGAGGTAGGACTGTGTGCATTCATACAGACATGCAAAGTGATAACACCTAGGGCTTCTGCATACACGCACACACTGCATCAACATTGCCCCATCTTGTACTGCTGTCCCTCACCAACACACACAGACATGTCAATTGGTTGTATCAGTGGCAGACTCAGGCATACCAGGTACACACCCTGTGCATATGATGAAACTGTGCCACCTCCTGCAATCTGTAAAATTGGTGCAGGAACAGGTTAACATGGTGCTGATGCACAGGGTGAGTACATAGACGTATTGTAATAGTATGATGTTGACAACAGTACAGTGTAATGATAGCATTGTGGGTATATACCAGCATGCCTGATGCAGTTACAGTATGAATGTCATTGCAATGTTTTGTACACCCATAGTAATTACCACAGTATTCTGTCTGCACATCTTTGCATACTGGTGGTGAGGCTGTGAAGGGATGTCCACCTACATAGGTAGCACAGGGGATACAACAATGTACATAGTGATACTCAATGAAAGCCATGTCAACTGCGAGTTGCATGCTGTCCACACACGACTCTGCAATGCAGATGTTTCAGGATGTTGATATCTGTGCAGTACTACACAACAGGTTCAAGGCTCGCAAGAGCACACTAGCACTAAAAGGTCACACCTCATACCATGCATGACAGCACCAAAACACAGAACTAACTATGACAGGAGGGAGAGTGTCCATACATGTCAAGGATACTGTGGTGCCAGGACAGGTAGCATACATCATACTAAGTCTGGAACTGCTGAGTGAGGGCTCAGTGTCTGTTATTTGACATGTGTATTATTGCAGGTATGAGCACTTGGGTATCAGGCCAGTTATTCAACATTACAAAGGTACGTGGTCTATACACTTATGTGGGTGCGGCTGGACCCAGCCCGTCTGACCTGTGAATGTCTGGGTACTGGCTTATAGTGCCTGCATATATGCACTGTTACCTACTGGAAGTCGTACACCTTGTTTGTTGTAGCATAGTCTACATACAGGCCTGCTGACTGTAGCTTTGTTTGTATGCATGTTTGCCTGTTATGTTCCTGAAACACTGATTCCACCTGCAGTGCAGATATACAGTGCCTCTGTGGATCCCCAGTGACATCTGTGTTGCTTACTGTACTGATGTCCATGTGTCACTTGACAGAACGTCACTGTTTGTCCTGTTTGCATGTAGCTTGCCTGTAACACATTGCATATGACTTACCTCACATTTGCTCAAGACATCATTCATATATGCCAGCACTAACAAATCAGGAACACTACACCCTCACATAGTCACCTTGAGTACCTTGTTCCCCATTGGACCTATGTGTCGTTACTTAGTATGGGAGTCACAATGCTATGGTAGCATGTGCAAAGATCACCTGTCGATCTACTCTCAGGTCCAGATGGTGAATCTGTGAGTCATGTGGCAATGTTACAGCTGCCTCATGTACACAGACAACCCTCTTCCCTTCCCATACACGTACAACACATGTGACAGATGCAACCACATAGCCAAACTGGGGGCTAAGCTCTCTTTACACAGCACTGGCATTCCCTGTCAGGTAGAGTGGGATACTACAGTGAATACAGTACCAGTCTCCCATAGACCTGCCATGACCGCAATCCAAGCACAGAAACACACAGGTACATTATTGGGCTCACAGAATAGCATCCTGTCTGAGCAGCTGACACCTGCAAAGCAGACACACAAGCAAACATTAAGCCAGAGCAGAGCACATGCAACACATAGCTCACAAAGCCTGTGTGCCAAACAGTCACAGGCCATATGGCTAGACAACACACCTGCTACAGTTGTATGAGGTACCTCTATCGTCACGTACACTGAGATCCTGCTCCCAGGCTGAACAAGGTGACGGTCACGCTGAGCTGCCCATTGGGCACTATGACCCACCACATAACACAAGCATACCGGTCACTCCAAGGCATGTAGAAGTATGACTCAGTCATTGTCTGTGCCAGTGCGTATGACCTCTGATGCACCTCCCTGGACTACATGTTAGGGGACATAGAGGGGCTCTCTGAGCTTGTGGCACAGGCTGGTATGACCCTGGCCTTGAGTAGCATTTCACCCTCACCAAGAATGCTACCACAATATGTAGACAGGATCATCAGTTTCTGCAATTAACGTATCTTTCAGTGACATTCAAAGGGGATCCAATGCCTGTCAGTGTGGGATTACATGCTGGACAAGCCACATTGCTTTGCTTGGGACAGCTTGCACCTGTCACCCATGGGCCGTTGTATACTGGCAGAGGCTGTTGTTACACACATAGTACCTTTGTATGCAAGGCTTACATTACATAGCCACCTACACAGGTATCACACGGGATAGGACACTAATAGCAATGCAGCTCAACAGCAGCAGTGTAAACCTCAAGATGCATGCAGTGGAAACTGTCCTTAGCATGGGGTACAGCAATATCCATGCAGTAACAGACTCCTAGTACAAGGCTCCCAGGTGCACACCATCAGTGCCAGGTCATTCCTGATACCATGCTTGTCATCCCCTACACATGCACCAAACCAGAACAGGGGGGATGTATCCAAAGGCACCTCAGATACACACACCCCCAGGCTGGTGGCACTGCACAAAGCATCAGAGCCTCTCCATGTGCAACACACAGTAGGTTAGACTGCCTTCAGGTTCATAGCCTGGCACACACCAGACTGCCATACCCAGGAAACCCACTTGGCCTTCCTGACAACACTGGGAATATGACGGTCTCTGCACACACCATTATATGGTTGTACTGCGACTACCCTAACATACAGTGTGAGCATTATTCTAGCTGCAAGACCCTATCTGAAGGGTTCTTATCATTCATTCCCTGCATTGCTATGGAACAACCTGTTACCACTCCCACAAGTGGTGACAACATGCTGCACCTGTTCATCACCAACTTGTGGACTATATGCTCCAGACCAGTCATGTATCCCTCGCTGGTGGGATGACACCATCTACAACCCACACTGTATAGTCACATACCACATGCAGCCCCTGCACAGAACACCACAGTCATACAGTTGTCTGATGCATATTCCATGTATTCACATGAGGCAGGCTTCGGACATGGGAACTCTTGCAGTTCACAGGTACATATGTGTAGGTGGCACACACATACATCATGTGTGCATTTACATTACTGATATAATGTATGTCGTGCAATATTGGGAACACCCCACACACATGGACAAACTCTGTGACAAAAATACACATGGCATTTGTAGGATTCAAACCCCTAACTAACTATGTTATGACACTTGTGAGAGACACATTAGCAGAGCACGCTATTTGCATTACTGGGGGAATTGCTTTCTCCTGCTGTACTTATAGGGTGCTGACATCATCAGTGTTTAGACAGTGGAATATGCAGCATGTGTTGTGTAGTAATAGTTGCCAAAAGGGACATTTCTCATACACATGGAACTGCACACACTACTCCCCCACACATATACACTGGGCACTTGCAGGATTCAAACCCCTACCTAATTATGTTATGGCATTTGTGAGAGACGTATTAGCAGAGCACGCTATTTGCATTACTGGAAGGATTGTTTTCTCCTGCTGTACTTATAGGGTGCTGACATCATCAGTGTTTAGACAGTGGAATATGCAGCATGTATTGTGTAGTAATAGTTGTAAAAAGGGACATTTCTCATACACATGGACTTGCGCACACTACTCCCCCACACTCATTCACACACACACTGGGCACTTGCAGGATTCAAACCCCTACCTAATTATGTAATGACACTTGTGAGAAACACATTAGCCGAGCATGCTATTTGCATTACTGGGTGAATTGCTTTCTCCTGCTGTACTTATAGGGTGCTGATATCATCAGTGTTTAGACAGTGGAATATGCAGCATGTGTTGTGTAGTAATAGTTGCCAAAAGGGACATTTCTCATACATATGGAATTGCACACACTACTCCCCCACACACATTCACACACACACTGAGCACTTGCAGGTTTCAAACCCCTACCTAACTACGTTATGCCACTTGTTAGAGACACAGTAGCAGAGCGCACTATTCACATTACTGGACATAAGTTCTGCTTCTGACATATGTATAGTGTGCTGACATCATTATGGATGAAGAGGTATGTACATCTGTGACTATCCATCAGTACAGGGGAGAGCATATCTATGCATTAACTTTGCACAGGTACAGTGGCCTACTGTACTGTGGAGGCAGATGCCAAATACACTGTGGATAGCCTTCTGTATTCCCTAGGGACAACAGTCAGGTACTGCACTCTACAGCCATATGTTTACCTGTCAGATGCAAGTATCTGTTGCTCATATACTGTTTGTGGGTCTTTATTGCCATAGCCTTCCCTATCTCTATAAACAACGTGTGTACTGTGGGAGATGCTTGCATATGAGTGGGATCCAGTACTTTACTTATGTCTCTGTTGTAACTTCACTGTGTGCACTGGGCAGATGTCTGTATTGTGGGAGGTTCCTGTGTTAACACATAGAAATGCCAGATATGTGTGTGTAACTGCTGAACTGTGACATGGCCTAAGTGTGTGAGCATGCCCATTTCACAGTTTGTATGGCTTCTTGACTGCCACATCTCATTTATCTAAGTGTGCGAGCATGCCCAGTGTGACCTTTCCTTATGTTGGGATTTGTGGACCACCACATTTGTGTTTGTGTGTGGATGCCATCTATATATCACATGTACAGTTGAGTGTTGGACGTCAGGTTGTGTTCTTACTGCCCAACTGCTTTGTGTCTGAACCTAACAGGCATTATGCTGTGCCTGCAGGGTCACCATGGGATAGTTTGCATACAGTTGTCATCATCCTTACCTGCTGACCAAACAGTTGTATTGTCATATAGTGTACTGGTGCAGTACTTTCACTGTGGTGGACAGTATAATCAGTTTCAGTCCTATCACTGCTTGTAATATTTATAGTGAGCACACCAGACTGGTTGAGGGCCAGTTGTGCAGATATGACCATGTTGCGTTTTGTTCAGATATGGACAGCATAGTACATGATTGTCCGACATTGTTAATGTATTCCACAACTTCTGTGGACAGTGACAAACAATGGCCATGTGCCCTAGTCCATTTGTAATGCTAGTCAGAGAGTGTTTGTCCTTCAACACACATTTACTGGTGTTTGCCATGACATATGTCATGGTTAGTGTGCTGTGCCTCTATCTACCCATGACATACAGGTGATATCCAGGGTACACCTACCATCTCCCATCCAGTCATCATGATTCCTCTGGATGACAGTCACTGAGGGACTCCCTGGATATCCTGTAGTGGGAGTTTAGTTGTGAGTGGAGTGTGCTTCTGGGTTATGGACCAATTGGTACAGCATGTCCTGTTTATGTCTGTGCTGGGTTCAGGCCTGTCAGCTGCATAGGTCACCAGCATGCAGTGTTTACATGGTGCCAAATGTCCATTGATACCAGGTTGATCATGGCTCTATACATCAGGCACAGTTCACCTCCAGCCAGGCAGTATGGCACTGTGTGGAGCTGCAGTTTCTTTACTCAGGCAACACATGGCATCTGTTACAGCTCTGCGATCCTCCTGGTGGGGTATTTGTGTGGTCTTTCCAGTTGCTGCAGGTGTCTGCTATGGTACATCCCTGAAGGGCCATTGTACACAATTGTGAGGCTGCTGATGGATGACTGGAGAGGCACATTGACCTACCCTAACCAAGCTGTGCTTACCTTCATGATTAGGTGGGTATATGGTATGTTTATGTAACCACTACAGACACATGGTTGTCACATGCAGGATATCTATCACCTTGTGTCCCCAGGTCTCTTATTGCTCCTGATGTACTTACTGGGTTATCACCTATGTGGTAATTTCTGGCCATGTACTGTGTTTCCACAGGGGTTGACTATACACTATTCTGCATTTAGCTTGTTGACATGGCTGTGGCACCACTTGTGTGTTTCTATGTGTGCCTTTTGTAGGTTGCTTGTGTCAGCTGGAGGGTCTGATATGGTGGCCAGTTTGTAGTCCTCTGCAAACCTGTTCAGACAGAGTCCGTCCATGTTGGCCTGTACCTATGTGACATATATAGCATACAAGAGAGGTCCCAGGATCATGTCTTGTGGGATGCCAGTTGTACCTGGTTTGCAGTCTGCCATGGCTACAGTATGTCTGCCAGGTCAGTTCTGTCCTTGAGCTGGTTTGCAACCCATCTACTTGCATAGGGGTTTATAGTTAGGCTGGTGAGCTTATCTGTACCGCCAACCAGGGTATTGTATGGAAGGGTTTAGCAAGATCCAGATAGGCTGTGTGATCAACATTCCCCACATCAATGGGCTTGGTGCATGTTTTACATGAGTCAGACGTGTAAGGGGCAGGATCTCCCCTATGACAGCCACACTGGGTAGGGTCCAATGTCTGTAGGTACCCAATCTCGTTATTCATGAGATCCATGATCATCCTCTCCATTACTTTGCCAACCTAGATAGTCGGGGTTGAGGGGTGATAGTTTGCAGTATCCATTCAGGCACCCCCTTTGTGGTGTGGGACCACTGTTGTTGTACACTGCTCTTTGGGTACATATCCTGTGGTAGGACTGATAGTGCACAGTAATGCTATTTGCTGTTCCATTCTTCTTACAGTACTTGTTGGACACAACCCAGGACACCATCTGGTAACATTGATGCTGTGTGCTGTGCTTTGTGGATGCTGGCTGTTACCTCAGCATCTGCAATGTCGGGGGGCCAGCACTCTCCTGGGATAGATATTTGGCAGTTAGGTGCTGGTGGGGAGGTTGGAAGGAATCTGTTTGGTAGGCTGTTGGCAATGTGTGTGGGTTTGGTGTATTGTTTGTGATATTAGAGTGCTGCAGAGCATATCTGTGGATTATCACCATGGTTCCTACCATCAGGTAGGACAGCTGTGTGATAATCATTTGTGTCCTGCACAATTTGTATCATCATAGGTTCATAGGTTCATACTAGGGTATCTGCCCTGGCCTTGTTTGAGCACGGACAGACTGTGTGTGGGTCTCAACACCCCTTGCAATGTGCATATTATGCCCACGTAGGGTTTACTTTCCTAGATGTGACACAGGGATGGCCCCCAGTGTAAACCTACTATCTCCCATGCACTTAACTGGATTTCCCTTGTTGGGTTTGTGTGTGGAGCTCAGCCTATCATGGACTGGGATTCTGTTCCAGAGCGTCAGGAGCCTCTGGGTTATGGATCTGTCCATCCAGCTTATCCTATTAATCTATGTGTAGAGGTTCAGATATCTCACTGCGGTGTGTCTGCTGGATTTGGGGTTTCTGCAGTGGAGCATGCCCATTCATTTTGGATTGGACATGGCCTTGTACATCAGGCATACATCACCTCTGACTGTGCAGTATGCTTCTGAATTGGGCTGTGGTTTCTTCAGCCAGGCTGCAGATGTCCAATGTTTGGACCCTTTATTCTGTTGGTGGGGTACATTTGGAGTCTTTCTGACTGCTGCATGTGTAAGGTAAGGTACATCCGAACTGGGGCATTGTTGTCACGTATGGGCCTGATAAGGGAAGAGTATGGGGGTACAGTGACCTCTGTAGCTCTACATGTGCATCCTTTCATATTAAGGTGGGCAATATAGCAGGTCTTCCTGGCCACCTTGGCAATGTGAGTTTCACATGACAGGTTACCGTCCACTTGTGTCCCTAGGTCCATGATTACTTCTTCCATACATAATGGATTGCCACCTATGTCATACTTTGTGTGTGCCTTGTTTGGTATTTGTTGAGACATTCATACTCTGCAGTGTCTTCAGGAAGGCTGGCTGGGGTACCTGGGTTTGTGTGTGTGGTCTGTAGCAGGCTTCAAACAGGTACACAGTTTGAGACAGTGTTACTTGCCCGTGGATAGTCCATGCTGCTTCTTGCTGTGGTACCAACCTGGGGGTGTGGTTATTCTTGATAATTACTGGTAGCCACACTCCTATTGTCGTGTGTTCCATGTTTTGGAGCTGTAGAGCATGGCATGAGGCATAACCTGGTAGTGTTAGGGTGCTCTTCTGGGCCTTGCCCAGGTTTCTGTTACAGAACACATATTACCATTCTCCATGCTGTGGTGGGTTTGGTCTGCATGCACCTTGCAGGTTAGACTTCTGGCATTGGGTAGCATTACGCCCAGGTTATTATCCCTTGTGCTACCTATGGTGGTGGGTTTGTGTTTCCAGACTTCCCTATTCCAGGCACAGTGGGGGTGACAACAGCCTTTGCCAGTATCTACACAGCCAGGTGTGCTGGGTGCATGCCATCCCTAGCAGGTGGGGCATCATGTCTTGCTCGGCATGTCAGCCCAGGCTGTCAGCCATGTGTTCCCCCTTGCTAACAGCAATACCTCAGCCAATTACTGTACTTGATCTTGTTGTCTTCATAGTGTGGCATCATGCTTGGTGAGGGTGAGATGTTAGGTTGGGTCTTCATGTTTGCATATACTAGATGGTGTTGCATTGCTTAACACATGGCAATCATGTCTCAGATGGTGCTGCAGGGCTGCCTCTGTCGGATGCACATACTACACTCCCTGTACATGTTTGAGAGCAGGTTGTGTCATGTTAGGCATCCCTGTTACTATATGAGTGAGTCAGAGAGGGGTATCATTCCCAGGGTTCCTACTGAGCCAGTGTATGTGCTATGCGTTGTCTCTTTGCCAAGGCCAGGGCATACTGGGCACACCTCCTTCTGCCTACTGGGGCAGGCTCAGGTTGTTCCTCCTCTGAGTCACGCTCTGCCAGTGATGGCCTTGGCAATGGTGGGGGGCTGTTTGTCCCGGCCCTATGCTGGTCCTGCTGCAGCTGTTTTTGCAGGATCATATTATGTAGCATAGCACATACCATGACAATTTGGGTACATGTAGTTGGTGAGTACTGCAAGGCTCCACCAGATGTGTCCAGGCACCGGAACCATGACTTGAGCAGCCCAAACACACGCTCTATTACATTACGTGTTTGTGCGTGTGCCTCATTATGGCGTTCTTGTTCAGGTGTGTGTGCATTTCTGATGGGTGTCATCAGCCACGGCTCCAGTGCATAACCTGCATCCCCCACTAGGTGACCATGTGGGATGTCCCCATTGGCAAATGTCTGGTACAGCTGCGTCAAATGCCAGATATGGGAATCATGGTAGCTCCCAGGGCAGCCAGCACACATATTCATTATTATGCCCTAGGCATCACACACGACCTGGCAGTTGATGGAGGGGAAGCCCTTGTGGTTAATGTAGGCCCTACCCCGCTCACCGGCTGGTGCTTTGATGCATATGTGCGTGCAGTCTATTGCACCCACTACCTCAGGGTATTCCACTATTTGCTGGAAAAAATGCATATTGCTGGCCAATACCTCATGGGCATTGGGGAAATATACATGATCACCGACATGTGCTGACATGGCATCCAGGAACTGGTGCAGTACCCTGGAGGCTGATGCCTGTGATATCCCCATCATATCACCAGTTGGTCTCAGGAAGGTACCTGTTGCTAGTATTCTTAGGCCAACACATACCTTGGTTTCCACTGGGATGGGTTCCCCTCTGTTGGTTCTGTGTGTGAGGTGTGGCCTGCACAGCTCAACAATTTGCTGTAGGAGGTCTCTGTCCACTCTATAGCGCTCCACTATCTCCAGCTCATGTAACCCCTGGTAGGTGACCCTGGGCCTGTACACTCTTCTCCATCTCCTCACTGTGGGTTGTCTGGCCGCATTTCCATTGTCACCACCCTGAGCAAGTCTCATATGTCTCCTTATGACAGCTACGGCAGCCCCTAGCATGTTTGGTCTGAGTGCAGCTTTTTCAGTTTTCACTTCTACTAGCTTACTCCTGTCTTGCAGTGTCTCTTGAGAGAAACATACTGCAATGCTGTTTGCAGTGTTTTAAGTGCTGGGCTGGGCTTGTATTCTGCCTGTGTAATTGCCTGCTTCTAATTGTTTTCACCTGCTACCTCTACACCCTGCTAGTTTCCTACTATTTCTTCTGCTTCCTTTTCCTCTCTGTTTCCTCAGGGGAGAGCAGTGTGCATACCAGCGAAAAAATGCTCACAGTGGCTACCATGAGTGCACACATGCTTACACAGTCCAGAATCTGCTTATTCGGATTAAAATGCGCACACACCAGTGCAAACAGGTCTACAGATCTTTAAACAGGCTCCTACATGCTTACTCTGCCTTACACGCACGCACTCTGTCTTACTCGCTGCTCCCAGCGCGCACACGTGCGCATGCACGTACAGCACGAAATTTTGGTGTTGGCCACAGTGTACACCTTCCATTTCTTGACTTTCCCATGCTTATCTGTTGACACTCTTCTTTTTATGCTGTGTGATTGACATCTTTCACATACCACTTTGCTCCAATGAGCTTGATTTCTTCCTGACATTCCTCCCTGTGATGTCACCTATCTCCTACTCTGTTACTCCCCATTATCTAACTCTTACACTACACGGAATGTGCTCATTTGCTATGTGACAGTGTGATTCACTATCCTACCACTCATTTACATAGGATTGCCTACTAATGCTTAGTTACATGTCTTACACTCAGCTTCCCCCCTTAGCAACCACTAGACGGTGGCCATGTTGTTTTTGTTCTGCTAGTCCCTGCATTGCAGATCCATGCATTACATAAAACCCACATTTGTGGGTTTCAAACCTTTATTTTTCTGTTTTATATAGCGCAGCCTGTTTGCGCAGGGCTGCGCTGCATTTAAACCTCACCGATCTCCGAAAAGAAAAAAATATTTTATTTTATGTTTGCATCGGGTTACCATGCCAATGGCCACATATTTGGCCATTGGCATGCTGACTGCAACATTTGCACACTTTATTTGGAGCTGTCATGGCTCCGTTGTGTTATTTGCAGTAACGTACTCAGTTGTCAACTGAGTACATTTCTGCATCTAACACGACTCTTACACGGGCTGGTTTCAGCTTCGTGGATCGCTTATCTACCTCATTTGCATGCCTTTCGGCTGCAAGTGGGGTGATTAGCATATCCACACCCTGCCCGTGTAAGAGTCATTTTAGCTGTCTCTTACACGGGATTTCGGGCTGTTCCTGGATCGCGATGGCTGCATGGAGTCTTACACGACTCTTAGACTCTGTGCAAGCCATCGTGAATCCTGCCCTATATATATATATATATATATATATATATATATATATATATATATATATATATATCTGTGTGTGTGTGTGTGTGTGTGTGTGTAAAATAGTGTAGATTATAATTGGAGTTGTGTGGAGGAGGAGAAGAAAAGGTATAGCGATTATCATGTGATACAGGGGCAGATCCAGGTTTCCCTGAGATGTGGTTTGAGTAGTTTTTTGAATTTTGTGTTTGTTGTTGCAGAGGTTATATTACTGGGGAGATTATTCCATTTTTTGACTATGATGTGGGAGTATAGGGCTTTACCTGCAGTATTCTTAGCAGTTATAATACTGAGGAGAGGTTTACTGGATGAGCGCAGGGGGGCGGATAGAAGAGTAGGAGGTTAGTAGCTGCTTTAGGGCTGGAGTTTTCTCTGGGTAGTTCATGATGTTAAAGGCACAAGTGAGTTGTTGGTAAGTTAGTAAGTGAGGAAATTCAAGCCATTGAATTTCTTTTAGTACTTGGCAGTGATGGGTTCTAAAGGGAGAGTTGCTGGCAAATATTTTGTTATAGCATGACTCTAACTTGTCCAGATCTATTTTTCTAGTATGGGTCAGGATTGGTGCTGCATAAGTAAGTGTTGATAAGAGGTGAGTTTGAGCTAGGGTGATTCTTGCTTTATCTGTGGGAAAGTTTTTGTGTCTATAAAGGGTTCCCATTTTTTTATAAACTTTCTAGATGGTTTGTGCTATTTGTAAACTGAAAGATAGGTTATTGTCTATTTCAACTCCTAGGAGTTTTGTATGGGTGGATATGTAAATGATAGTACCATTTCTAAATGAGATAAAGAAAGTTAGGGGGTATATTTTGTTTTATTAGGGGTGAAAAAGAGTAATTTGGCTTTACTGGGGTTGAGAATGAGTTGGATGTTAGTGATCCAAGTTTCAATAGCAGAGAATGATTCTTGGGCTAGTTCTTGTAGGGTGTTGAGAGATGGGGCTGTGCAGATGAGTGTAGAAACATCTGCATACTGAATTAGTGAGGCTTGTTTGGAGGATATGTGTAGATTGTTTGTAAAAATAGAGAAAAATAGTGGGCCTGATATTGAACTTTGTGGTACTCCTATGGAGTTAGGGAGAGGAGGGGAGGGGATAGTTCATTTTGCCATGGAACAGATTGTTGTCTATCTGATAAGTAGCTTTTGAACCAGGAGATAGTAGCAGAAGTAAAGGATAGAGAGTAGACAGCATCCAGTAGTTTGGGTGTGAGACCATGTCAAATGCTTTAGAGAGGTCTAAAAAGATGGCAGATACATATTTGTTGTTGTTTCTATGATGATTAACCTGATTGGTGAAGGAGAGAAGGGCAGTAGTTGTACTATGGTGAGGGCAGAATCCATGTTGAGTGGAGGAGAGAAGATTGTTTGTGTTCAAGAATTGCATGACTTGCAAGTGAATGTATTTCTCTAGGAGCTTAGATAAGGGTGAAAGAATAGCTATAGGCTGATAGTTGGAAAAGTCATAAGATTTACCACCTTTGTGAAGAGATATAATGTAAGATATTTTCCATAGCTGTGGTACATAAGCTTCCTGAATAGGCCTGTTTATTAAGATTGAGACTGGATATGTTAGGGAGTCAGCTGGTGTTTTTTAGGAAATTTGCAGGTATACCATCTGCTGCAAGTGTAGTAAGTTTTAGGGTGAGGAGGAGTCTTTTAATTTTAGATGTAGGAACAGGTGAGAGAGAGAGAGAGAGAGAAGGATGGTTGGTTGGTAGGGCTGCTTGGAGGGCTCTCTACAGTTGTGGCTGATGAGTTATTAGTGTTAGATAGTTGGTTGGACAGAGTTTGAATTGAGTTAATGAAATGACAGTTAAGCTGGGAAGCTATATCTTTGCTGTTACTATTGGGGGAGGTAGGGGTGGGGTAGCAATTGTGCCAGGTTTTAGTAGGGAGGTGATACTATGCCGACCTTTTTGGGGCTTTCATGAGTGCTTGTTTTGGAGACATAGGAAGTAGTTTTTTTTGTCTAGTTTAGTTTGTTTTTTGGCTAGATTCCTAAGTTGTTTATAATTTTGTTTGGTATGATCGGAGTTGTCTTGTTTCCATTGCTTCCAGGCCTTGTCTCTGGATTTTAGTAGGGCTCTTGTGTCCCTGCTTAACCAAATAGCATAGTTTGCTTTGGCTTTTATCTTTCTTACTGGTGCAATGGAATTTAGAACTGAGATAAATCTCCTAAACCACCTTGTTAATCTTAATCTCTCACACAACACCCTTGCCTGGTTCAGCAGCTACCTCTCTGACTGATCTCAGGCCATAAAATGGAAAACTGGCACCTCATCCTGTCTCCCAACCCCAACCAGTGTCCCCCAAGGATCGGCCCAATGTTATTTAATATCTTTATTAATGACTTCCACACAGCTATTCCTAACACCAAGATAGTCCAATATGCAGATGACTCAACTCTAGTCTGCTCTGCTTTTAACCTCCAAGTGCTCCAAACAAAAACCCAAACTGCTTTTTCCAACACTGAGAACTGGATGCTTCAAAATCACCTCTCTCTAAATGCCAACAAATCTAAAATTCTACTATTCTCTCCCTCTAAATCTCACCCTCTTGACAAAACCTCCTTCAACATTATCAGCCATGCCACTCCACTATTGAAGTTGTTCCTTTTGCTAAACTTCTTGGGGTCAGTATTGATGAACATCTCAAATTTGACACCCATATTCAGCTAAACATTAAGAAAACACATCAGAAACTTGGCATGCTGTACAGGAACTCCCATTTTCTATCCCCTTCCACAAGACAGACCCTCGCCACTACCTGCTTACTACCATCTCTGATGTATGGTGCCCCTCTACTAACCAGCCTATCTTCCTCTATCTCCTCTAAACTGGAATCCTGTTACAACAAAATCTCAAAGTTTGCCACCAAGTCCAAGTACTCTACCCATCACTGCATACCTCTCCACCTACTGCAATGGCTAGAACTTCCCAACTACCTGGACTACCTCCAAATCACTACAGCCCACAGACTCATTTTTAAATCCACTAAGTGCCCTGCACTAACTAATATCTTACCACTATATGCCCCTCACAGAACTCTAAGAAATGCTCACCAAAATCTCATTTCTGTATACAAACCAAACCATCCCTCAGGTCAGCTTCTCCTGTCCTTTTCCTTAGCCAAAAAATGGAACTCTCTTCCTCCCTCTCTAAGAATTTCTCAAAACTTTGATGACTTCAAAACCCAGCTACATTAACAGGAAATGCACTTGCACTCTACCTACATAATCCTGCCTAATACATGAATACATACATAAACTACCTTCCACCTTACCCAATAGGAGTTCAATAATATTTACTGTTTTCTTACAAATATTTCTTTCATAGCATTCTTAGAAGATTTAAAACCTCAGTATAATGGTGACTCTGTATTATCTGCCTCTAGTTGTAGTTACGTGTAAATATGCACTGTATACCATACTATGTTGATATTCTACTGGGCTTATGTTTTACTACATCATTTTAACTAATTGTTTAATTGTTACTATGTCTGCTATGTTTTATGGAGCTTTTCTCCCCAGGCTTCCACTGAAAATGAGCTCCTTGTGCCCAGTGGATCTCCCCAGTCATCAAACTGAAAATTAAATAAATAAATAATGCATAAATAAACATAGTTTTGAAATAGTCTACTGCCTGATCTAGGTCTAAGGTTCTTAGAGGGTCCCAGTTACATTGCTTTAGAATGTTGTTTAGGTTGTCTGGGTTTAAGTTATGGTCATCCCTGATTTGTCTGTAGATTACGGGCTATGGAATATTGGTTTGTTTCCTTAGGAGGAAAGTGGGGAGATGGTCACTGAGTCCATCAGGTATCCAGTCTGATAGTGATGTCTGGGGTTATTCACTAGTGTCCAATTAATAATGGTTTGTTTTGGGGTTTTTTTTTTTTGTTAATTCAAGTGGGCTCTTGAATCAGTTGGGTGAATCCATAGAAGTTAATTTGATTAGTGGGGTTACTGGAGTTGCAAGCTTGTCAGTCAGTATTGAGGTCACTTAATAAAATTGTTTCTTGAGGGGAATTATGATTAAGCCATATATATCTATTAAATATCATTGAATATCATTGAATTACCAAAATGTCGCTATTCATGATATCAACCAAAAACATTACAAATGCTGACACGCTACTATACATGTGCTGTGCCGCAGCCTTGATGCATACAAAAATAAAACATAAAAATATACCAGTTATTGTTTGCAGAGGGGCAAGCGCTCTTCTCCCCCTGTAAATCATATATATATATATATATATATATATATATATATATATATATATATATATACACTAACTCTGAGATTCCATAATATCAGGGAAAGACTAAATTCCTGTACTGTACGATCGCACACACACCTGCCAACTCTGCTTAGTTGACCAAATATTGTTGAGTAAACAAATGTCAATCAATGCAGCAGTCAAGCAAATTTAAGTTTTTACATCTCTTTCATTTTTTCTCAATATATCTTTTTAAATATCATGCACACAGATATGCATTTTGTACTCATCTATGAGTATATTAGCTATTAGCAAATGCTCAGAAATGCAAACACTGTATTTAGCTGTTTTACTGCCTGATGGCAGCTCTTTATAAGTAATCTTAGTAAAGCAGGGTCTAAGGATTTGCACTTTTCCTGCCATAATCCTATCTCAGTGTGTTGGTGTATAAAACTAGCAGGGTTCTAAAAACATTTGTTTTACTTGCTTTTCATTTTTTTTTTTTGTCTGAAGGGGGGGGGGGGTTCAGTGTTTTGACTATTTGATCTCTTTAGATTGATTTTTTCAGCTCTTATTAGTATTTGCTCTTTGCCGAGAAATTCATAGATATATAAGAAAGACTTACTGTTGTAAGCTCTATTCCCCATACCTGCATCCTCCCATCCACATCCTGTTATATGGAGAAATCTATTACATACCTGGTGGAATGCAATATTCTTTTCTCGAACTTTGCTTCTGGTATACTTTTGGAAATCTGTTCTCTGTGTGAGTTAAGTGTCATACAGAGCTGTTCCTATAAGCAGCTGCTTGCCTTTTTAAGGTACTGCTCATTAGCAGGTAATTACCTCTGAACCAGTCTGTGGCTTAGAATTGCTAATTGCAGCCAAAACAGCTGAATTGTGCTATCATTGGTCAATGGCATGCCTCCACAGTGAAATATATAAGGTCTTCATGTAGACCTGGGCCCCTTTCTTAGTTGTTAAAATGGAAATCACTGATGTGTGGAGAGTACAGCATCACAGAAGGTAGGTACCATAACTGTCAACTGTAGACCATAAGTTTCTGAAAAAAGGGCACATATACCTGCTATCACAAGCCTCATGTACATCCATTGTTATGTCTTTGGCTGTCTACTGGCGTATTATTGCATCAGAGTCCAAGGTACATTCCCATTTTCCCATTAATTTTTATTTCAGTTACATGCCTAATGACTGTAAGTGGCAATCAGCATATTTTGCTAGAAACACCTGTTTTACATCATATTGATGTGGCTTGGTGGGGTGATAGAGTATGCTATAGTTGAGAGGGGCCTGATTCTGAAACTTGGTGGAGGTGTTAATTTTGCACATGTGTCTAACAATGTAATAAACATATTTAATCATTAAAGCTCATTTAAGCTTAGCTAATAGAAACAGTATGGCATCTTCGCTTAGCTCCATGTAAACCTGCGCTAAAAGATATAAAGAAAAGAAAAGGGGTGATAGGAAAGTGGTGAAATGGGGGCAAGCAGAGGAGAAAAACATAGTGAAAGGCAGTTAAGGATGTGTAGGAAAGGTGTAGGAAAGATCCATAGCTATCCATATCTTGTACAGCAACAGCTGTGCATTTTGACATATTTTGTTAATGAGTTTGAACTCTCAAACCCCAGAGAGAGAGGTGAGGACAACATAACTGCATTGCAAGCCAATTAGACAAGATTAGTGGTGTCTAGTAGACACGTGTGTGACATGGAGAGCTATGTATGGGGCAGCTGAGGGGAGAGAAGCACACCATTATGCATACCAGTTTTGCAGACATTCAGATTAGATATTGGTGAAACAGAGGTAAAACTACTTACATACTTGTGGGGCATTCCCAGCCTGAGCTTCTTGTACTCAGGTTTTCAAGAGCTCCCCCTTTTGATGTTTCAGGTTGCAATGGTGGTGACAATACTGCTCACCTGTGCAGGAGATACCAGTAACACTGGTTCTCTGGCCAGCCAGTCCCAGGCCTCCACCTTACACTCCAAGCTCTGGAAACCTCCCTGCAGCAGCTGGTCGTCATGGTTTTTAATCCTGGAACAAACTTGTAAGTATGGATGGTGCACCAGGCTAAACAATGTGTATATCCAAAAAAAGGCCAGCAGCGAAACTCAATGATTCCAAAGGAATTTTATTGTGGCACCCCAAACAGTAAAAAAATAACAAACCGGTTTCAGCAACATGCCTTCTTCAGTGACAGATACAAAATGCACCATTATGCAAGTCTTTATATAGAGCTATTCAATGAACTGATTAAGCATACATCTCCTCAATTAGATTTATAAGTGGTTATTAAGACATGGGGAAAATAATCCACCCAGTTTAATGATCCACCTCTTTTCTTTTTTGTTAAGTTGGAGCTATCCCCCTGAATTTTATCAATAACTATAAAACTAAATCTGGCAGACTGATGTTTTATTGTGTGTTTGTACAGAGCATTAGAAAGCATTTGGTTCCTAACATCACTAAAATGTTCAGATATCCGCATTCTCAAAGGACTTGAGGTATGGCCAACATAAAAAGCTGAGCAAAAACAAGTTGCCAAATAAACAAGCCAACCCGTGTTACAATTGGCAAAACACTTGATATCATAAACTTGACTGGTGCTTTTGCTAGTGAACTGTTTGGATTTCAACATATGTTTACAAAATGTGCAATGGCCACATGGAAATGATCCAGTTAGTTTGTTCCTAGCCATGGTCATTTGTTGCTGATAAATTCCACCTTGATGTTTATAATGATTGAAATAAGAGCAAAATGTCCATCCCCTACGATAACAGAACTGACACCTAGAACCAAGTATCCTATTTAAGTTATCAGCAGCTAATAATATGTTTCAATTCTGATTAATGGTTGCCCTTATCATGTTGATATCCCTACCATATGTTGTAACAAATCTGATAACATCATTGTTGGAACTAATATCCTGTCAATATCCAATAGATCAGATCTATTCTGAGTAGATGTCCAATTATTGGCAGAAATAATATCACTACCCTTCTTCTCTCTGACTTGAAATCTATGAACTAAATCCTGTTTATAAACATCATATCTATCCTGGGTGGAACAAATTATTTTAATCTGTAAAAACTGGGACTTCAGGATGTTCTTGACTCTATGCCAGGGATGTAAACTGGTAGCGTGCAAAAAGTTGTATTGGAGATACTTACGAAATACATATGATTCTAGGGTATAATCCCTATTTCTGCTGACTGTGACATCCAAAAAATTAATTTGATTAATGTCACAATTTAATGTAAATTCAATGCCCCATTTGTTATCTTTTAAATATTGGACAAACTCCAATAAATAATCACCGGGATTCATGAAGCTTGCACCAGGTGCAGGCGTAGCGTAGGCGGTATGATGCCAAATATGGCCGCCGAGTGATTCAGGTACGATCCAATTCTACGTGCACTACCAGCATATGCCAGATCTGTGCAGCTCTTGGCTCAGGTATGTTAATCACCCCATGCGCAGTACTGCAGCATGCAAATGAAGGTACATAGTGATTCATGAAGTGGTGTAGGCGTAGCGGAAGCCTACAGAAATGTAAACCAAAAAAAAACAGTTTACATTTTGCCAAACAGAACATCGGAGCCATGAAAGTGGACCAGACTCATGTATTACAAAGTTAACATATGCCAATGGCTAAATATACAGTCAATGGCATTAGAAAAGATGCATAACACATAAAAAATAACATTTAATGTCATGGCCACAGTAACGCAAAGTACAACTGCAGGGCGCGTGTGCACAAATGGGAACACAAGGAAAATATATACAAATGTCATAAAATTGCAATGTAACAGATTTCACCATAATAGTGAATGGTATGCATGCTACACCACAACCAAGCTACAAGGGTTGCTATGGGTCTGTGACAGTGTTCAGCGCGGTAACTATGAATTAGTAGTCAATGCCATGCAAATGAGGCAAGTAAAAGTGAATCGCAAATGTCCCGCTGGCCTAAGGATGTACCATATGTCACAGCGCTACAACACCGAGGAGTGGTCTGGAGGAATACATGACATCAGCAGTGGGGTTTGCCACCGCAGCTGTAAGCACATTGGAGCAATGCATATCTGGGCTGCCCATTGCTAAGCAAAGCCGCAGGACAGGGGTGTGGATGTAGGTATAGCTTTGCTTAGCTGAGAGCACACATGGTGCCTGAAAGCGCATGTGTATGTGGATGAAAACGTGCCCAAAACCCAGTAAGCAGATGCATGCGCCACGCACCACAGCTCAAAAAGGAAGTTTAGGGGAAGACAAGAAGGAAATGCCGCAGTAGGGTAATTGGAGTACAACTGAGCAATTAACACCTATTAACTCACAGTGGGCCATTGACGGCAGCTGATAAGACTGCTAGCAGCAACCTGCAGAACAGGATAGGGGAGGTGTCGGATTGCAAAGAAAAGAGAACTGTAACCGCAGAGCAAAGCAAACCTGCAGTAGATCAGCTATAGAACACATTTCGCAAGACAATTCTGGTTTGGGAAAGTACAAAACAAGAAAGCAGGCTGCTGGATGCATGCCAGACAATGGGAGGGGAATTGTTAAGAAAAGTTAAGGCAAGGGCAAGAGATAATCCATGGCAGCTAAATGTAATTCAACACCAAAGGCACCACAATAGCAGTACCTGTGGTAAAACACATAAGATACCCTGCAGCTCCGATTGTACATACACACCCTATGACATCATCAGTGTTCAAAGCACAATAGTATAAAGTGTGAAGGCACCTCGCACACACTTGTGTATTCCCAAACACTGCACCATTGGTGTAAACAGACGGGGAACTTTTACAATGTACTTGTTGGGAACTGCCATAGCTATGATTCATCATGATGTGCTGGAGACTGAAGGTGTTGTGGAGGATGATGCTGACAATCACCTCAGGCCCCGGAGGAGGAGAAGAGTGTTCAGACCAAGGGTAACCTACCAGGGGCTACATGATCTGGAGATAGAAGAGCATTACAGGGTGGACAGGGACATCATACAGCAAATAGTTGAGCTGTGCTGGCTGTGCCTGAGATCCATAAACAACAGAGGGGAACCCATCCCAGTGGACACAAAGGTATGTGTAAGCTTGAGAATACTAGCCACAGGTACCTTTCAAAGGCCAATTGGAGATATCATGGGGCTCTCACAGGCATCAGCATCCAGGGTACTCCACCAGTTCCTGGATGCCATGTTACCACATGCCAATGAGCATATATACTTCCCCCGAACTCAGGAGGAGTTGGCCAGCAATATGCGTCTCTTCCACTATGTGGTACACTACCCGGCAGTACTGGGTGCAATAGACTGCATGCACATACATATCAAGTCACCACCCAGTGAGCATGGTAGGCACTACATAAACCGCAAGGGATACCACTCCATCAACTGCCAGGTCGTGTGCAATGCCCAGGGCATTATCATGGATGTGTGTGCTGGCAGCCCTGGAAGCTACCATGACTCCCACATCTGGCATGCCTCACAGCTGTAACAGGTATTTGTCAGGGGGACATCCCATATGGCCACCTTGTGGGGGATGCTGGCTATGCACTGGAGCCGTGGATGATGACTCCCATCAGAAATGAACACACACCCATGCAAGAACGCCATAATGAGGCACACGCACAAACCCGAATCATCATAGAGCATGTGTTTGGGATGCTAAAATCACGGTTCCATTCCTTGGACATATCTGGTGGAGCCTTGCAGTACTCTCCAGGCACGTGTGCCCACATCTTCATAGTATGTGCCATGCTACATAATATGATCCTGAGGAAACAGCTGCAGCAGGGACATAATGCTGAAGGCCCTCACAGCCCACCGCAATTGCCAATGCCATCACAGGCACAGAGGGATTCAGACCACGAACACCCTGTGCCAGCCCCAGTAGGCAGACGGAGGTGTGCCCAATATGCCCATGCCTTGGCAAAGAGGGAACGTATAGCACATACACTGACAGTGTAAGTCCCTACAGACTGACACACTTCTCCACATGCACACACAGTAAAATGGATGGCACACACGATCACCTGTAAATTGTAATGTATAGGTGGCCTACTGTGTGAATCCTACATAGGCAGCCCTCAACTATTGCACACACAACAGCTATTGGAACAAGGAAAGTCAACACCTGAACAGTAAACGAAGCTAACAGCATATTTTGATACTGTATGTATAGGTTCCTAGGTACATCGGTAGGTACATGCCCGATTGTCAGATGTCATTCATCAGCCTAGGCAAAATGTGTCTGCTGTCGCCACCCCATCGATTAACTAACTGTCCCTCTGTGGATCAGAGCCAATTGCGGGATTCATGTGTGTAACCACTGTTCCCCACCTACTCTGCATGGATTCCCCGGTGTGTTAATGAGGGCCTCCATATAATGTAATCAGGGATGTAGTGCCAAAGCATGGGGAGTACCCATGACAGGTATCTGCCACCCCAGCATTCTCCAGTTATGGTTGTGTCAAGGTGTAGCATATTACAGTGTGTGGCTCACTGTGACATAGATTCCCAATGCTGGAGCACATCCATTAAACATCACTTGGGCATACCATTAATAGGCATCATCCATATGTAAACTAACTGAGTTACACATTTGATTGCAGTATGGAGGAACAGCCGTAGTACAGTCCACATACAAAACACCATAACACTTGTACAAATCCCAGATGACCAAGTGGTAAAGCCACTGACTGTGTCGTGCATGTTCCCGGTTCCACGTTCTGCAAGGTCCGTTACGTAATCCTGATGGCACGAATAATGGATGTTGGATGCAGGTCATTAGAGCACATTTAATCACATGTTAGTGGGTTTATGTGGCGGCAAATGATGGTAAGCATCATTTAAACATGACTACACGGTTTTGCGCAAAACAGGTCTAAGCTTTGCTGAATTTCGCGCAGATCACGGTCAAAGATATCCAGAACAGGTGAAACCAGCATTATTCACCCTTGTACTAATAGTGCCTGCTCTGAGAGGTAAAACTACCACTGCCAGGAGTAGAACACACAACCATGTACACAATCACCTACCACTAAGCTGCCCGAGATGTACAGACAGCAGTTGTGTATTGTGACAGGTTAAAACACAAAAGGGCGGTGTTCAGGAAACAGTATACAATGCCATGTACCCAACAAAAGGTGTGTTCACTCTCTCTCTCTCTGTATATATATATATATATATATATATATATATATATATATATATATATATATATATATATATATATAGATATATAGATATATAATAGGGATAGAAAGGGTGATAGAGAGATGTATGTCAATATATACGGATATACATATATCTGAAAATATATAGACAGGTTAACGACATGTACACAACCATAGAGGTACAAATAAATAGGATACTGCCAACTACCGAATGCTTTACATACTGACACAGCGTAATCACGAGGCTTAAAGACCAAAAGATCACAGTACTGGAACACTAGAATCGCGAGTAATGTTATCACAATGTTAAGGGACATTTAGTTATTGCTGCTGGTGCTGCGGTCCAGGTAGGTACGGTGTTTAAATGTGTTTCTGATTGCTGTAGTGTGTGTAAGTGTGTGTTGAGAGTGCGGTGTGTGTTTCTGTGGGACTGTAATGTGTGTGTGTGTGTGTGTGTGTGTGTGTGTGTGTGTGTGTGTGTGTGTGTGTGTGTGTGTGTGTGTGTGTGTGTGTGTGTGTGTGTGTTTGCATTGTGTGTCTGTTCATGCTAACCCGGAGGTAGATTATTACAGTAGGTGTGGTCATAGCCGGCCTTAGGCATACGGTTACCACATGTCCCACTTTGAGAGGGACAGTCCCTCTTTGGGCAGTTGTGTCCTGACAAAAAATATTAAAAAGGGCAAATGTCCTGAGATTGTAGGACATAATTATGTCCCATATATTATGTAATAGTTGCATTAAATAGTTATTCCTGTGTCTAAAATATGTAAATGTTACAAGAAACATAATAAGCAACTAATGTGCTACAAGAATAAGGTTTTATTTAGGACAAAAGTAAGTTCTATCCTTTGTACTGAGAGTGGGTATGTGTCGGCCTCTAAACCCCGATGTGTGTCCTGCAAATATCCCACTATGGCCATTTGAAAAGGTGGCAACCCAAGCCAAAGAGGTCCAGTCACCAACACAACTGCAATGAGTGCAAATATCTGTGACAGAAATACACGAGACAGCTTTCATGTAGCAACATTTCATTACATATCGATGTATTTCTGGAGGGATTGAAGGATCAACATCACCTGCATGCTATATAGGAACCAATTGACAATGGCTTAATGAATAAGCCTGCAATAACCATAGTATTAGTCTACTAAATGATTGGTCTTTAATTAGGGAAGGAGCCCCCACACACATATGGAATATGTATAAATGCAGTCCCCACAAACCTTTATCTGCTATGTACACCCACCTACATCTCCCCCACACCCGAAATAATTGCAATACAGACTGTAATAACATCACAAACATCCACTCACTCAATGACATTTGCAGAAGTGTTAACATATCTTGTGAGAGACACACTTGTAATGTCGCCATGTGAAATCATTGCTGTTGTACAATGGAACAGATGCCGATGGTACAGGTTTTGTTTGCAATAGTCTCGTATCAGACGGTTGAGATAACAGCTACACTCACATGTAGAACTACATACTCTAGACATCACACACAATCCATGGGGGACATGAATTCAAAAAATCTGTGTCTCTCCATATAGCAGTTGCAATTCATCACAATAAAACACATCCAGACCATCTTCCTCAAAGGTAGGGCAAAAGGACAACGCCCAAGTGGAGTATTCAATTATACCCCACTGTTGCCGCGTAATTGGTGAATAGAGTAGCTGCACAGCTGATGTGCATGTAATAATTTACTCCGGAACACCAATTGGTGGCAGGATACCACATGTTACAGGTATCTACATATAAAATGATGGCTTGCCATACATTCAAACCATATGCTCATACCATAGAACCGTTTAAACAGGAAAGGAGTAACACAGATATTATCATAAACTGAGACCACTAAGACGGTATGTAGAACACTCAGTATGTTAGTGCATGTAGTGCCTGTTCTGTATTAATGAAAGTGTACGCAATGCATACAGTGGGAAAAGGTATTATGTAGTGATGTCTTGTTGAGCATGGTAATGCTTGTAGAAATTGTGTGTACTACTGTGGGCCACATGAAAAATACCTCATACACCACAAGGGATGCTACATAAGGGCTTTAAACATAACAATTCTACTCCAGCCGCTGTCGGTGGTAGGGTTTGTCCAACAAGTATGTGCCATAACAGGGGATAGTATATGCTGATATACTGTAACAGTAGGCATATGTATGGGCGTATAACGAGAATAACATGTCTAAGGTGGTCCTGCTGTGCAATTATGCTTTGCATTATGGGATATTGTTTCAAAAATGTGAAATGTACAGTATTGTAGGTAGATATGTCAAATATTTTACATAGCATTACTGTTATGTTATGCAAACATAAGGTATGTCTATTGGAATGTACAATACACAATAACAGGATACATATGGCTTGTAGTCAACAGACAGTGTAACAGCATGATAGCTAATTGAAATGGAAGAGCTACTCAATTATCCATGTACAAAGGATATGTAATAGCTTCATAGGTTCATAGTTAGGTACTATGCTGTCTGGCCAAGTCCATTTGTAAGCCTAACTACAGTGTTTTCACTGGTGGCATCTCCCTAGGTTAGTGTCCTGTGCCTGTGAACAGCAGAGCCATTTGTTTCCTGCACCTGTGTACAGTACAGCCACTGCAGTGATCCCTGGTGTACATGTCTGTTCCCCATCTACCCATTGAGGTATCTCATGAAGAGTGCTAGTGAGGGTCCCTGCCTAATGTACATAGGAATCCTGTTCCAAAGCATGGTGAGTGTCCAGTTCAGGAATGTATCCCTCCAGCACGTCCTACTCATCGTTGCGTTTGTGTACATATCCCAGAGCATGTTGTTCTCAGTGGCTTTTGCTTATGTTGCTTATGTGGAGCATATCCATCAATATTGTTGTGGACATGGGCCTTGTATGTTCAACAGAGGTCACCTCTGAGTATGCAGTATGCAAATGAGTACAGTTGGGGTTTCTGTAGTTGTGCTGCATACGTCATCCTTCGGAGGTGAGTAATCCTGTTGGTGTGTTAATGTTGTGGTATTTAAAGCCGTTGCTTTTCCATAAGGTACACCCCAAATGGGGTGTTGTACCCTTGAACGTGTTTCATAAGTCAGGAGTATAGAGGTACAATAGCTGCCTTTGTTCCGGCTACAAACCCATTACAGATTATGGTGGCCAGGTAGAAGGATATTCACGCCACCTTGGCAATATGGTTATCAAAGGAGTGGGTGCTATCTACGTGTGTACTAAGATCCCTTATAATGTCTTATGTATGTAGGGGACTACCACCTATGTGATAGTCAGTGGGTGATTGGTGTAATCCATAGGGGATGTCAATGCACCTTGTGGCATGCAGCTTGAGGCCATGTTATCGACACCAGGTATCCGTCACAGTGACACCCTTATGGAGAGTGTCTGTATCAGCTGGTGAATCAATCATGGCTCCTAGTTTGCAGTCGTCTGGAAACCTATTCAGGGAAAGTCCTTCTGTGCTAGCCTGTACCTCAGGGAAGCATATACCAAACATGAGGGGCCCTATGACCGAGGACTGGGGTACGCCAATTGTAACTGATGTACAGTAGGAACTACGGTATGCTACCCTCACTGTGTGTGTCCTGTCTGTGAGCCACTTTGCATAACATCTCGAGACGTAGGGGTCAATGTGCAGGTGGATGTGTATATTGACGATACCAGAATGGGGAACGGTATTGAAAGCCAATGAGAGGACAAGGTAGGCTGTGTGGACCTCCTTACCATCATCTACTACCATGGTAACTGTCTCAAAGGACTCCACCAGGTGTAGGAGCCATGGTCTGGCCCTAACAAATCCAACTTGGGTGGTATCAAAGGCTTGGAGGCCACCAATATCTCTGTGAATGACTTCCATGATGATGTTCTCCATAGCCTTGCAGAACAGTCTAGTCAGGCGTATAGGGCAATAGTTCCTCTGGTCCATTGTGGTGCCACCTTTGTAGAGTGTGATAACTGTTGCTGTGTGCCATTCAGGGTCCACAATGCCTGATACAATGCTATTAGTTAATTTATTGCCCAAGTGGGGAGCCATGTCATTCTGAGGTTTGTGTAAATCGCAGCCTGGGATGTTGGACGGTCACATGGAGTCTGTGTTCCAGGCTTTAGAGAGTGCAGGTTTGAACTGTGTAGTTGTGACCACAGGGACTCTGCATTGTTCCTGTATAGATTTGGGCCCTTTAGGGTGTGAGAGGGGTGTAAGGTTAGCATTGAACCTATCTGCCAGGATTTTGCCAATATCAGTCGGTTCTGTAAAGTTCCTGCCTAACCGTTGTATGTCAGGGCAGATGTGGGTATTGCCATCGAGAGTAGTGACATACCTCCATAATGCTTTGTGGTAGTCCTTGGAATGTGTCGCAGTAATGTTTATGTAGCTAGCTTTGGATGATGTGATAAGGGATCTTAGATTCCTACTGAGGCTGACCAGGGAGCTGCCCCACCCATGGGATTGTACCCTATTTTGCAACAGTCTCCTCTTTCTGTTGTACATTATGTCCATGGCAGTGGACCCCCAGAGTGGTGTCCGTTATCTGGTGGGTACTGTCATGGCTCTGTTTGGGATAGCATGATCCATGCAGTCGTGTAAGTGCTAATGAAGTGCAGTTGTGTATGTTTCAGTGTTTGTAACTATATTGTCCATCTGCACGGGTGTTATGACTTTTACTACTGCTGTCATAAGAAGCCTGAAGTTGGCTTTGTAGAAATATTGTACTGCATTTTCCATGAAGGGTGTGGTGCCGGGATGTGGATAACAAGGGTGATTAGCATACATTCAGAACTGACCAACGAGAGGATAACCCCAGGTGTGTAACACCAGTCACACATATTGGTAATGTCCAGGTCTAGGATATTGTTGGCCTTGGTGGTGGTGTGTATAGGTTGATCCAGCCAATTGGAGGTTATGAATCCCCGAAAGTGTTGGCCTAATGTGTCGGTACATGAGTAGGTATCACAGTTAAGTGTGGGGTAGTGTCAGTCTCACATCAGTAGTTCCTGTTTGAACCCTACTTTCCAGTACACCAAAAATGAGGGCCATTAACCGTGGGGTATAGTGTGGAATCCGTAGCAAGCTACAATTTGTATAGCAGTTCTGGCCACAGTTAGTTGTATTTGGATTACCTCTGATACATTGTGCTAAGCAACCAGCCTTGAGGTGTGTCCATCCTTGTGAAATATGGACACACCTCCGCCGTGGGTGTTCCGGTCCTGGTTACATGACTGAAAGGTGTGGACTGCGTAATAGCCTGTCAGTGCAGGGGTGCTCTCCGGAGCCTAGAAGCAGGTCCCAGTCACTTCAGAGATATCAAAGTGGTCCATTATAAGGAGTGCCTCGGCTGAGTGCGTTTGAGATGAAGATGTCAAGCACTGAGTAACATTACCCTCAGGTTTTGCTTGCCTGTGCCTCTTCTGGTGGTGAATATGTTATTTGAAATGTGTCTAAAACAGGTAGTATAGGAGCAGCAAGAGCCTTAGATGTTATCCATAATCCCAGGGCTGACAGGTGCAGGTCATCTGTGCCAAAGCATTGTGTTTTGTCGACCATGTCATTCAAAGCAGACAGATACTGGATACCCTTGGAATGACAGCAGAAGCATAGGCAACTGATGAAGTGAATAATTCAGTTGTTGTACTGTGGTATCAGTCTGGATGAATGCAGAATGCTTCTCAGGGCTTGGGCGATACCTGCCTGGGCTACAAGATCACTGAGCTATTGCATGTCCCCGTACATGTAGTCCAGGAAGTTACATCTCAGGGCATTCACATTAACATGGAGAATGACAGTCATATTGTACCTGTTGAGGAGTGACCTGAGTGCATAGGTTATGTTATGGATCCTGTTACCCAACAGCCAGATGAAAGTGACGATCGCCTTGTGTAGCCTGCTGAGTGGGACATCAGTGTGACCACCTGCATAGTCACCTATGACTAGTGTGTTGGGAATGTTATAACACCCTATTGACTGTAGTTGATGGGCACACATGAGTCTGTGGGCTATAAGTAATTGGTGTTGTGTTTGGTGATGGGGGTTGCCTCTGTTGCCTACACAGAGTAGTATGGAGTGGCTCGCACATTTTGTAGTCTTACTATGTGTGGCCTGTAGTGGTGGAGATCTAGTGAGACTATGTGATGAGTGGGGTGTGGTGCAAATGTTTAACATCCCCACATGATTGTCAGGTTCAGTCTGGGTTGGAGAGAGCATTACCTCCAGCATGGCTACATATGTGCATCTCCCATAGGCTGTAGTGTCGTATGTTTGGAGGTGAGCATTGACTGTGTACATGAGACAATTGCTATATTGCCTCATGTTTCCCATATTCATCATATAGACAGGCAATGACACTTGTAATTGACACTTGGACATGCCTGTATATTCAACCATTTCTCACAAGATATGTGAGGTAAGTGTGTACAACAGCTGTTATACTGTAAGCAAGCTGGAAATGTAAGGACAAACAGTGTTTACCTGTAGGAAATGAGTAGGAGTGAGTGCTATAGTAATTAGTAGCTCATGAAGTGCTTACATGTTCCGAACAAGTGCTGAGCATGAATAAGCAATACAGATAGGGTGTTGGATAACATAAACTCACTGCCCCCCCCAACAGGTACACAATCACATATCCATGAACACTACAGAGCCCCTGTAACCATAACTATGATGGTACAAGTTGCACTCAGGCTGCATGTGACCTGTTCAAATCCCTGGTCATATAATACACATATGGCAAAACAGTTTGCTCTTCACATACACTTCCATGTAAAACATAGGTTCATGTCAGTCTGTGAAAACATTGAATGGAGCACACCAACAGTTATCACAACTCACAAAGTGGAGACTCCACTCATAATGGGAGGCACTGCACTATTACCCTGCTGAGTATGGTCTGAAAGTCTATGAACCTTAATCAACGTAGATGATGTTAGCAGTACAGATGTAGATGACAGTACAGATGAATTCACACTGTATAGCATACCTGTGACAGGTCATAGGACATCATCACCCATACTGTGTTCCACCTACACTCAGTATACTAGATGTACCTTTGTATGTCACAGGAGTGTTCTACCAGTGGCCTGTTGACAGAAGCAACACTACAAAAGGTGTCTGAGTGACATGTGCATATCACACCAGTGGCAGCTACAGTAAAACAGGGTTAATGTTTTGTACTCCCCCCTCATTGTAGCCCATACCACACAGACAAATGGGAGGCATCTGCGTATGTAAGTATGTCAATGGCCATAACCTAGGAGCAATAGCTGACTCAGTGTTGTGGACAACATACAGAATGGGCTTTGTGGGTGAGGTGCATGACATATGTGCACAATCTGACAGCTGCTTATTGCATTGTCACTGCTATATTAATAACCCTGTACCCATTAACTACCACCTAGGCAGTGGTCAACATTATGGACACTGTGTGTAAGGGATGGTGCTGTGTAGTTTACCTCCCTGAGCTAGTGACATCACCAGGCCTATTAGGTAGTCACAAGAGACAACCCAAGTCATGACAGGGTGCCATCCATGAGCATGGAGATCATTGGACAGCCATACTCAGCACTCAAGTGACCAATATAGGATCAGATATTACCTTTAAGGGGTATTGGCCATCCTTGGATGGGCAACACCAGCCTTCACAATCCTCATCTCCACTATGCAGCATGCTGCCTACCCTGCATAAAGACATGTGCAACACTGTGATGTTGGACATGCTACATGTACATATCCTGATCTGAAAGACATATGTCATGGACAGCCACCTTCGTAGTACAAGGGTCGCCACATGCTGGACAGATCCCTGTGCCATACATGTTACATACTCCTGCCATACCATGCAACCCTGTCCAACAAAGCTGCACATGTCATCTCTGTCATATATGGTGCGATGACCGCATGGTAGATGTATCATTAACTGTCTGGATCAGTAATGTGGCACTGATTCACCTGTCGGCAGGAACATGGCTGCTGGATACAGCTAGAAAACCTTACATCCTATGCCCATACATGGCCCAGGGCATACACACTAATACATGATCTTGGCCGTTCATGCTATAGTTGATAACCATCCCTGCGAATACCATCCGGCTAGCCATTGTCCCATGTGTATCACATGTGCAACACAGGCGATACGTGGCAGGATGTTGAACTGCTGTACAGTGCCGTGTAGATATATATGGCAAAACACATGCATGTAAAGGTTTCCATGCGTATGTCTGCATTGTCACTGCTCATGTCCGTTAAGGCAGTGTATGTGATGATATGTGACATATACACAGCATCAAGGTCAACAGCATTAATGTGCACACATCCAGGCATGTGCTGATAGGTAAGAACACCAGTACAGGCAAACAGACATGCCCACAACAAGACAGCATTCACATGGAGTATGAGCAATGTAATGAGGTGACACACATATATGGTGATAATATCCAATCCCCATTGGGTGTTACATGTGTGTGACACAAATATGTCAGTCATGTCAGTGTCATGACGATTTGCAAAGACAACTGTTCATATGTACTAAATACAATACACATGTATGTGCAGCTTTATCTCTGTGCATCTCTAAGATGCTGTGACCTGTCTCCATCATTATGTCTTCCAGATAATGCCTTGATCATGACTGCTGGCATATAGCTGCTTGGAGGATGATGCTCTCATACCATACCTCCAGGATAACTATGAGGTATTGTTCAGCCATGTGCCACAGCATGCCCAGCAGCGTGATGACCTGTGGCAGGAACTTCGCAGGAGGGGTAATGATGTGGGTGGCCATAACCGCACCTACCAGCAGGTGCGCAGACACTGCCCAGACCTGATCTGACATGCGAAACAGCGTGCCAATACAATCACCAGGGAACAAGGTAGAACACATGGTGGGCCACCAACCCAGCCACTGCTCACACCTACTGAGGGGCTACTGGCCAGCCTGGGGACCCCATCAGAACAGCATCCACAAACTCTAGCTGCCATTGTGGAGGTGGGTGTCTCCCAACCACCGAGCCTGGAGTTGCCTGGTAAGTCACTACTGCACATATAAATATTATATCCCATTTAGTCGCATGTGTCACTGTACAATATGTAATGTGACATCATATGCAAGGTATGTTTACACACATGCCGCATACTATAGTATGCTACCCTGTGTATGCACACATGTGCATACTCCATAGTATATGCTATTGTACTGGCGAATGTGTTAACAAGCACAGTGCACCCTGTAACTGTCATACAGTCATGGATAATGATCAAACTGCTCTGTCACTCCTATACAGGTACCTCAGGCGTGCCACAGAAACAGCAGGCCATTGCATGTGAGACAGTTATCAATGTCAGGCATGTGAATGCACAGATCTATTCACCATGTGGTCAGTTAACACATGTACACATAATGTATGGTCCAGTCACGATATACAGGTCGCATCTTTCATCAATCACACTGGCTACCCATGTGCAATATATACAAACCAAATGAAACACCAACATGAAACCACAGTAACTGTCATTGCTAGATGTGTGGACAGCTGTGCATACAATGGTGGAGGTGTTTTTCAATGTAGGAATATGTACTATACATCAGAACAACACATGTGGGGTACGCAAACAGTACTACACAGTGAGCTGGGATATGGGCAGCCCACATGATTCACCATTGTGGAATATGCCCCTGCAATGAGTGCAGACATTGTGATGTGCCGTCTGACATGTCCCAGACATGTAGTGGTCCAGCTGCAACATTGTCTCACTATCCCATAAAACATACCCTGCATACCAAACATACAACCCTTTGTCTGCGTAACCCTGTGGACAGTGGAGTATCTGACATCTATGGGTGTATGTCATATGGGACAACACAGACATGTGAGATAGACGGCCATCACAAACATTTGGCCAACACATGTTCACACATGGCCATGGAGGATGGCCAGAGACATGTAGTAACGCACAGAAGATGTGATGTGTATGTGTGTACACCCTGTTGCACATTGTCTACACATGGTCCAACTATAGCCTTTGTTGAATGGTTATATAGTAGATGCGGAACACTGGACATCCTAACAGCCTGTGCACAGCTTGTGGAGGTGTCACCTAATTCGACCACATAAGATGTGTTAAACATCATGACTGTGTCACAGCATGACAGTAGTCACCTGTACAGCTTCCACATACATACACAGACACCACATCAGGCCAGAGATACCGTACTTTTCCCTTGCTGCTGTTGGACATCACTGTCAGCCGTGCACCTTGTGTGTGTTTGGTACATAAATGTCATGTGGGACATGATGTATTGACAAGTCTGCCATGTGTGGACACGGTTGCCAGGCAGCTAAGAAATGTTACAGTTGTGCAGGGGTGTCATCCGTATGTCTTCCAGTGACCTGTCACACATGACACAGCATGGTTTAGTGTGTATACACCTCAGCGACGTGGGTCACAATCCATAGTATTTATGTATTGTGTATGCACGCAGTCATGGCTATGCACTGTGTGTGTATTCCACACTGTATAGCAATAGAGATGCCTCATGATTCCATGCAATGGCACTGTGCCTGTACTTCACACTGTATAGCAATATAGATGCCTCATACTACCCTTCAATGGTCATGCACTTCTGCTAAAAGTGCACTCTATCTGTAGGGCATTCAGACAACACTGAAATGTGACACCATTACACCATTGTACATGTGTCAGGACACCATTGTGTCAAACATGTATGCATGTCAATGCACACATCAGCAGATTACATGTCATACTACATGTTAATGTCAAGGACATATGCCTCACATCAGCCATGTGCACTGTTAACCTGTGCTGGTCCACATGGTGTATCACAGGGATGCATGCTTACTACCATGATTGTGTGAAATGCATGGCTTCTGATATGACACATGCTTTCTGTTGTGTGCAACCCAGGGATGTATGCTAACTAACACTATTATTGTCTGAACTGCATGCCATCTGCTGTATCACATGCATGCTGCATGCCTTCTGTCATATCACATGCATGGTCTGTGTCTGTCTGTGTGTCTCTGTGTGTATCTGTGTGTGTGTCTGTCTCTATTGTAATGTACAGTCTTTGTTTGCCTTCACAGGTGATGTAGGTGCGTTACCCTCCTGCGGTCCATCTGATGTTAGTGTCCCCACAGACTCTAGCAGTGATGATCATACGCTTGAGGTACAGGCAGGGTTGTCAGGGGCTGAATCTGTGCCATTGGTTGCCATCCCACCTATATCCCCCTCTTCCCCGCACACAGTTCACATGCCAACACATACCCCATCACCAGTGGCCATAGAGGAAGGACAGTTAGCATGTGTTAGCTTGGAACAGGAATGTGTGGTGGCTGCAGTAGGTGTGTCTTCACACCATGGTGTCAGTGAAATGACTGCAGATGTGCCACACAGGTATATTGCCAGTGCTGCTCGTAGGAGGACCTCTGGCCGACATGCACCTGCATGACAGAGTGCAGCAGCTGGTGTCACCAGACACATGTTTCAGACTGTAATGGTGGCACAGGCACATGCTGAATGGCAGAACAGAGAAGGGCAGAGGCTTCAGAGGGCTGCTATCCATTCTTTAAATGACAACATCCAGGCATTGGCAAATGCTCAACAGCAGATTGCTGACGTTTTGGACAGGCGATTGGGTGACATGGTTGGAATCCTTGACCGTGGCATGGCAATCCGCGAGCATGAGCTGTCTGTGCTGGAACATCTGGTAGGGGTGAGGTGAAGGCCATGTGGATGTAGGCCAACTACACCACCTGGTGCAGGTCTATGTGAACGAGCTACCTCACATGGCCGGTCCCATAGTGCCAGTAGCAGCAGCAGTGCAGCTGGTGCTGCGCTGTCCACACCAGGACACAGCAGGCCACTTGGACGTGGCCCTGGATGGTCCCAGCGGGGACATGGTTCCAGTGGACATGTGTCATCGGACAGTACCCAATCTGTACCTCTGTCTGGTAGTGCCCGTGCAACCCCTGGCAGGCACAGGTCATGTGCCCATGGCCGGACACAGTGAGCTGTAAATCCTGATCTGTACAATCTGGAGCTGTCAATAAAACCCCTGTGTAGGCCGGACACATGGCAGAACTTTGTGCACACATACACGCACACACCAGAAACATCTGTAGGGCACCACAACACCCACATGCATATCAACCACACATGTCCAATTACATCACAGGCCCTAACCCACACACATGATGTCATCCACTGGTGCAGCCTAGGCCCCTGGCAAACATTATCACCCTGTGCATATGATGATGCCTGTGCCACATCCCTGTCATCTACACCATCGGTGCAGGGACATGTTCATATGGTCTGATGCACAGGGTGAACAGAATAGTGAGATAAGTGTATATTACAATTGTTGTGTACTGTTGACATGCATCAGACATACCATGTAGTACAGGTTTAGAATGCATTGTTTTATGTTCACGGTATGTGACTTGGTAACAGCAGTAACAGCATGTTGGTAATGATGCTCTGTGTCCCTCCTTAAGGTCTAATTGCATGTGCCATTATGTAACAGTGTTTGCAGTTAGAATGCATTGTTTTATGCTCACAATATGTGTCTTGGTAACAACAGTAACAGCATGTTGGTAATGATGCCCTGCTTCCCTCCTTAAGGTCTAATTGCATGTGCCATTAAGTACTAGTGTTTGAAGTTTCACATGTGTAAATGTGGAGTACTCACAGGCATGTATAGCAATACCAGCATGCTATATGTGCCTCAACCTCACTGTTAGAAAGGCTGACATTCCAAAGATCTCTACACATCTACTGATCCAGGAGCATGTGAGCTGTGTACTAGGCTACAGTGGCTAGAGACGTGACATCCATACCGGGTGACACCACAGGTACAGTTACATAGTGCGGGGGGTTTACACATCAGTCTAGCTGATGTCAAGGATTGAGGCCAGTTGATAGCATGAGGTCTCACTGTGTAGCAGTAATACACTTTCACATTACAGGAAGAGAACACACACAGACATACACAGACACACACAGTAACATGCCCACACTAATGGGGTCAACGACACTATAACACACACTTGATAGTGTTGAGGTGAGGACCTCTGCCTATGTGGTAATCACCATTACAGTACTGTGCACCCACATGACGTGACACAGAGAATGAACATGTACAGGTAGTCAGTAATGCCTAAGACTGACGGCATCAACAGGGTAGTAGATTGCATCACCTTGAGGGGTTAGGGGCCCTATCTGTTCTCAATGGTAGCATACATCCTCACTCCATGCACCAGACAGCCATACATACATACACACACACACACTAGAGTCCACAAATGTCATGCATATACAGATAGCTAACATCTGTGTGATACACACACCACCCCTGCCTATGTCTTGCTTTCTCCACTGCAGTATGTACAGATCTCTACAACAGTGTACAGCGGTGTGTAACAATTGGGATGTATTCCCCACCATACTTGGCATATATGGTCACACAAGCAAACACACATGGCAGTACTGTGAATCAAACACCTGCTATCTTATCATATGTCTGACAGACATGCAGCAGTATTGCCCGCATTACAATGTGTACCGACACTACCTTCGGCAATTGTGCTGCTATATGCACATGGGAGGACATAAGTGTTACAGGTGTCAAGTGATTTACAGTCAGTGACACCCTGACCACTGTGTAGCTTGCATGTCTTCACCTTCAATTAACAGAAACATAGCTTACTGTTTGCACATGTTATGGTAGGATGGCTTGTGACACACCTGTGAGCTGTCTTCAGCAAACATCCATCTGCAAAGGTGGCTCACCACTTTATGTACACACATCCATCCATACTTGATGTACATCTTACCGTACTGTCAGTATTTCACCATATACAGGTGTCAGTGATGGGGCTGCATTGCAACTGCATGTTGTGGTAAGACACAGATGAACTGCAAACATCAGTTACTGCACATGCATGGTAGCTGAATGCACATCACTACATGTACATGTGTATAGGTCCTACATTCCAGTCATGTAGCCATGTTTGTATGCATTGCAATTGGTGGACATGTGTGATGACATACATGACACATGGACTGTTGTATGATATGATAGTTGTCATGGGTAACCAGTACAGAGGGAATGTTAACTCAGTCAACATTGCTACCTTATGTACTGTTAGCATTCAACAGCCATGAAACTACCTTCCGTGTGCATGCATGTAATCGCTGTAGCCACGTGTCTGCACGAAGGACAGCAAAAGCTATGCTATGTACATATGTGTTGTGTGTGTGTGTGTGGGGGGGGCATGTACATATCCACGGCAGTTACATGTATGTCATATCTAAACATGAGTGTGTTGTCTGGTGTACAGCAACAGTTATCTGTTACAGCTGTATAAGACCCTGGGCCCCTGTTATGTGTACAGCTGACCTGGTTAGGAACAGTGGTATCAGTGCATTGCATAACACATGATGGATCCCTGTCAGTACATGAGTAGTCTGCACAGTTGTTGTAGAGCTAGGTACAGTCCACTGGTCATGAGTAACATAGTGTTGTACTAATGTATGGATCTGTCTTGCTGGTCCAAGGACATGGTGATGTCTGAGGGCTACATACTAGAATGCGGCATTTACCACTGTGATCTGCACCTGACACATCTGTGATGGCTTTTGAGATTGTACTGGTCAGTACATGTGAGTGGCCTTCATGTACGTGGGGACACTAACACCTGGAGTGGTCCATAACGGTCTTATGGCCCACATGTCTGTATCTGAGGTTTACAGTGGTAGTGCTATTGTGCACAACTGAGCCTTATGCCAGGTGTTCTTCACAGCACAGATGTCAGTATTCCCCATTGTTGGATCTAGATTGGCAGCTATGATTATGAACGCTACACATCTAGCACTGTTTAGCATACACATACAATGCAGTTCTCCTGTAGGTGTCAGGGTGTTTACCTGGTCTCAGGTTCTTCGTCTATGTATGGTACTATATGTGTGAAGTACCCACTCCTGCCAGGACATCACCATGGGTGGTGTGGGTGTGCCAGGTTTAGATTGGTACAGCTAAGGTGATGGACAGCAGCAGACATTGTGTAGAAGACCGGTGTCAGACATATGTAGTGCAGCATTCATGCTAAAAATGATGACTATCGACACACTGTGCACTTCTGTGTTTAGAATCTGTGTGCATACAAGACAGCCTTTCGCCACTAAGTGTGGGAGCATGCCCAGTACACCGTTGTGTAGATGTACACATAGTGCATTCCAAACTGTCGTGTGCTACTAAGTGTGTGAGCATGCCCAGTGACACCTTGTGTCGGTTTTGTGCCTCTGTGTATGGGCATGACCATTGTAATCCTGTATAGTGATAGTGGTATTCCAGGCAACAGATGGCCATACCCCACTTCAGGATAGATTCCTACATTGAATAAACTGTTTCACAAGTATGTACACCGTAACTGCCAGCATCCATGTCGATGTCTGCATTCCTAGAAGGTCATATTGACTGTCTTGAAAGGTGTACTGTCTGTGGCATGTCTCATATCTATGCAGTGTTGTAATAGTGCTCTGTAGATAGGCAGTTGTCCTGCTCACACCACTGCCGTGTGTTTGTCTCCATCTGCATTGGGACAGTAATATGTTTTTAGACTGCTCACACTCCATACAATCCCTATCGGCATTTGTTCCATTGTTGATGATGTCACCCACCTAGAAGTATGCCTCTGGGAGTGCTGTGATCCAGCAATCTTGTTAGCATGTTCTGTAACTGGGTAAGGCTGTAGTTTGATAAGGTAGTTATGTCTATGTTCTAATCCTAGCCCTGACAAGAGTGTGTGTGTGTTTGTATTTCCAGCTGCCTGGGGACAGAGTAATGCTTTTAGACTGCTCACTCTCATACAATCTGTATCGGCGGCTTTGCCTTTGCTGATGATGTCACCCACCTAGAAGTATGCCTCTGGGAGTGCTGTGATCCTGTAATCTTGGTAGTGAGTTCTGTAACTGTGTAATGCTGTAGTAGTATGATAAGGTAGTTAGGTCTATGTTCTAATCCCAGCCCAGCCAAGTGTGTGTTTGTGTTTCCAACTGCCTGGGGACAGAGTAATGCTTTTAGACTGCTCACTCTCCATTCAATCCCCATTGGCATCTTTGCCTTTGCTGATGATGTCACCCACCTAGAAGTACGCCTCTGGGAGTGCTGTGATTCAGTAATCTTGGTAGTGCATTCTGTAACTGTGTAATACTGTAGTGTGATAAGGTAGTTAGGTCTATGTTCTAATCCCAGCCCTGCTGTGTGTGTTTCCAGCTGCCTGGGGACAGAGTCATGCTTTTAGACTGCTCACTCTCCATACAATCCCCATTGGCATCTTTGCCTTTGCTGATGATGGCACCCAACTAGAAGTATACCTCTGGGAGTGTTGTAAGCCAGTAATCTTGGTAGCGCATTCTGTAACTGCGTAAGGCTGTAGTGTGACAAGGTAGTTAGGTGTATGTTCGAATCCCATCCCTGCCAAGTGTGTGTTTCCAGCTGCCTGGGGACAGAGTAAGGCTTTAAGACTGCTCACTCTCCATACAATCTCTATTGGTGTCTTTGCCTTTGCTGATGATGTCACCCACCTAGAAGTAGGCCTCTGGGAGTGCTGTGATCCAGTAATCTTTGTTGCGCATTCTTTAACTACATAATGCTGTAGTGTGATAGAATAGACAGGTAGGTGTTCGATTCCAAGGCATGACAGGTGTGTGTGTTTGGCAGTCATATCCTATGTGTTGGTATCTGTGGGTGGCTAGCTTCAGGATGTGTTGAATGTGTTTTGTTGCTTTCCTATATAGTGTCCACAAATGTCATAATCGCCCAATACACTGGGTTGTCAACACATACACATACATTTGCCAATAGGTCTGGTGAGTAAATATCAGCAGCCCTACTCTTACCCTTAATACAGTCTGACCTGTGTGATGCAACAAAACACACTTGCCTTGATAGTAACATCACTACATAATGCAAGTGGCACATGTGGTTTCCTTTTCATTCTTGTCTAATGCTTTGGTGTCATGTGGTCTGCTGTTGTGATATAAATGCAATATCTACGTCTGTGTGTGTGTGTGTGTGTGTGTGTGTGTGTGTGTGTGTGTGTGTGTGTGTGTGTGTGTGTGTGTGTATATATATATATATATATATATATATATATATATATATATATATATATATATATATAGATATAGATAGATAGACACACACACACATATATATATATATATATATATATGTGTAGATATATATATTTATGTGGACATTAGCACTATTGAATGTTTGTGCTGGATGATCTGTATGCTGCCATGGATTAGTGATAAAGCACATCATCTGTGGTGTGCAGGGTCCCGGGTACTAGTTGTGTAGAGACCGGTTATTTCATTGCTGGGAAGAACAAGGGACATCGAATACGGTGAAAGTAAGGCACCTTTAACCAGCTTTGTATGGATCTGAGTGACAGTAAGCAGTGGTTATTAATTTGTAGGATCAGTATGGGTCATATAACTATGCATTAGAAGACAATACTATGCAAATGAGGTTGACAATAGTGAATCCCGTTTATCCACAGGGTGTGATGCAGATCCCAAGAGTGTATGTGTGTAGATAGCCGAGTGCAGGACTCGAATATAGGTGAAAGCATGGGAGGGGGGGGTCAGGCATACTGTACGTACATTGGAGACCTGTGCCTCGAGATTGCTCCTGCCTTAGCATGCCTAAGCTAGGGGTGTGTCTATACCTGCCTGGTGAAATTGGGAGGGACAACAGCAGTAGTGGAGTAGTCAAGGTGAACAGGCTGCACAAACAGGTGATAATCAGCACAATCAGCAGATTACATGGCCAGCCCACCCCAGAACACTATGGTAAAGTGAGCAAGCACCATACACACAGGTTTCTTCCACATTCTACACCACCGTTGTATACATGCGAGGGCATTTCTTGACACAATCCAACCAAATGAGAAGGGCTGCAGCAGGCAACATAGGCCAACATGTGCAGGAGGCTGAGGGTGGCAAGAATGTGAATGCTGCCAAACAACCCTTAGTGAGGTGACATAAGACTTTACAGACCCAGAGTAACCTACCAGGGGCTACATGAGCTGGAGATAGTGGAGCGCTATGGGGTGGACAGAGACCTCCTACAGCAGCTTGTTGAGCTGTGATGGCCACACCTGACACATCGAGCAGGCCAAGGGAAACCCATCCCAGTGGATACCAAGGTATGTGTTGGCCTTAGTATACTAGCCACAGTTACCTCCCAAAGCACAACTGGGGATATCATGGGGATCTCACAGGCATCTGCATCCAGAGTATTGCACCAGTTCACAGACGCCATGTCACCACATGCCAGTGAGCATGTACATGTGCTCAACACATGTGATTTGTTGACCAGCAATATGCGCCTCTTCCACCAAATGGCAGACTACCCTGGGGTACTGGGTGCTATAGCCTGCTCGCACGTATGCATCAAAGTACCACCCAGTGAGCGGGGTAGGGCCTTCATTAACTGCAGGGGCATACCCTCCAACAGCTAGGCCATATGCGATGGCCAGGGCATTAAACTGAATGTGCGTGCTGTCTGCCCTGGAAGCTATGACGATTCTGATATATGGCATCTGATGCAGCTGTACCACACCTTTGCCAATATGGACATCCCCTACAGTCTCCTAGTGGGGGATGCTAGGTAACCACTGGAGTCGTGGCTGATGACACCCATCAGCAATGCACACACACCTGAACAACTACACCATAATGAGGCACACGCACAGGCAAGACAGATAATTGAGCATGTGTTTGGGATGCTCAGGTCATGGTTCTAGTGACTGGACACATCCAGTGGAGCCTTGCAGTATTCACCAGCTACATGCACCCAAATTGTTATGGTATGTGCTATGCTACACAATCTGATCCTGCGGTAACAGTTGCAGCAGGAACAGCATGGGGCAGGGCCACACAGCCCCCCATCAATGCCAAGGCCTGTACAGGCACAGTGTGACTTGGAGGAGGAACTACCTGAGCTGGACCCAGTAGTCGAAAGGAGGCCTGCACAGTATGACCTGCCCTTGGCAAAGAGGCAACACATGGCATATGCACTGACACAGTAGGTACCCAGGGAATTTCACCCTCTCTGACTCGCACAGACAGTACAATGGATGCCAAACATGACACTGCCTGTGCTCAGCCATGTATAGGAAGTGCACTGTGCGCATCCGACATAGGCAGGCCTCCAGCACCATTCTCAGGTCTGGAACACCCCCAAGGTAAGTCAATCAACCTACCAATTGGCAGTTATAATAGAATGTCTATTTACTTGTAGCTATGGCATGGATGTGAGCATACAAAGGAATTTGGTGGCCAACTGTTAGGGCAGCAGACAGTACACATCCATAGTGGCACCATAACATCTGTAGCACATACCAGGGTCACAATAGTAGCCAGTAGTACACAGGGTGTCCTAACCCACTACAGGTTATGGGCTGAACATCATGTGTGTCCATACAGCCCACACAATTCTCATACAGCTGGACAGGTGTAGACCAATACAGACAAATGCTATACAATGGCCTCTGGATATGCCCAATGGATGACCCCAACCCCCACAGACACACACACAGACTACAGCAGGCCAGGCAGTTGGATGTAGGTTGTGAAGGCTAGGACGTCTGAAACCACTATGTTGGTAATTAAAGCTAGGATCTGACGTACACTGGTATGCCTCCAACCAGCAATTTAGGTAGGTCCACACACTGAAATGGAGCACCTGGCATACCAGTACAGTAGTAGCAAATGTGTACAACTGTCACCTGTGCCCCCTTCTAACGTACACATGTGATAGTCATGTGCGCCACCCCCGGTGCTGTGTAGGACTGTGGATACAGTTGGATGTCCCCCCACGCTGTGCAGAAATGTCAATGCTACATGACTGTTAGCTACCCTGCAGACACAGCATGCCACCTTTTGGTGTACAATGCAGGGGTCGGCACCACAGTACTGACTAACTGGACATGTGACACATGTGATCCAGTTGACCATACTGGGCATGCTCCCACACATGAAGGTATGACGGTAATGTCAGTCGACAACATGCGTAACAGTCATACTGGGCATGCTCACACACTGAAACACAGGACGGCCAGGTCTGCAAACACCAGTGGTCCAGACATATCTGCCAGTACATTGCTATACTGTTGGATGACTGTGCTGTATGGTATGTGTGTGGTACTGTCTATTGTCTGTATATATGCCATGGTGTATTGGTAATTCACATGAGCTGTGTGCACAGGGTATTGCTACCAACACGTGCAAAGGACAGTTCTTTGTTTGCGGCCAGAACGACGCCTTTGGATACTGACTGGGTAAGGCACATTCCAGCAGGTGGGAGCGGTTGTGCGTGGGTTTGTGCGGTGGTAAGCACTGCTGACCTCTGGTTACAGCTCCTTATACTTGTTTAGACTCCACATTTCTTTAACAGTGCAATACTTGCATACTGGTAGACAAACACGCTTACACCCACTCGCTCACTCACTTGCACATGCACTGACATTTGTGCTTACATTTGTCACTCATGCTGGGTGGGTGCAATCCCTTGTGATGCCTATTACATCAGACTACATGATTACAGTATTGGATATGGCTAACCATTAGGCGACAGCAGGTGTTCGACTGTACAGAATCGGCGGCCTGTCCAGTAACATAATCATATTATATGCGTGTTCCTCATACAATCTGCTCCCATCTGGCTGATACATGGGAATCGATACTCTGCAATGCTGACATGTAAATATTTTTTGGGAAATGTATCTCTCTGCCGGGTCATGCTACCGCATACCTATTGTAGGATTTCCAACTTTTAGACTGGCCGACGTGAGACTCTAGGAGTAACACCTTTCCCACTTTGCATGGGACAGTCCCTCATTAGGCATATGTGTCACGCGAGAATACTCCAGCCATAGCAAATGTCCTGATTAGAGGAAATTATTATATTCTACGTGTCTGTAATAGTTGCATGTAACGGTTATTGTATACATGACACGTCAATATGTTATGTGAAGTAGCATAAGCAACTTGACTGCTGCTAGACTAAGCTTTGATTTGTGCTAATATGTATATTTCTGTACTATGCATGGCTGTAGGTATGTTCTGACCTGGTACGTCAGACATTTCTACAGAGCAGGTCCCACTTTGGCCATTTGGAAAGGTGGCACCCCTATAGGACCTATATGTAGAGCTGTCACATTTGGCAAGGCAACACATACCCACAGCCAGTAGTAAAGTGACTAATTCACCAGTTTGCATACATTAAGGTTATTCTTGTAGCATTATAGTTGCTAATACTGTTTCCTATAACATGTAGCTGTTTCTGATACAACAAAATCATTTTATGACACCACTACACACAATATATGAACTCCTTTCCTGAAATCACAGGCCATGTGCCGTAACATTCATTTTGCAGGACACAACTGCCCAGAGTGTAGTGTCCCTCACAAAGGCAAACAGGTGGTAATCCCAAACTATTATGGTATCATCTACCTAAGGTGGTCGGCAGAATATGTGCTTTCCGTCACTAGCAGACCTCACATACCAATGGGGGAGAATGAACACTGTATCAGGGACACTGCATAACACCCTGAGGGACACATTTAGATGATTGGTTCTATTAACCTGACACATTGACAGTCACAGGGCATATGTATTCATACACATTTGTCGAGGTACATGCTGTTTATGACTCATACATGTTGTCATTAGTCATTACCTGTATTCCGCCACCTGTCCACCTAATATCACTAGTTCTGGAAGTGTTTAGTTAGGACTGTGTTACATTCTGATTCATAATCATGGACGTCCATGATAATCGGGTACAAGGCACTGATATAGTCCCTATGTGTTCCCCCAATGGTTTACGGACTGTCCAGTAGATGTGCTCTTCAGGTTTGGGAGGTGTAGGCGTCTGCAATGCCCATATAGGAATATTAATTACTTCCACTGGGTGGGCCTACTACATCTCTGCCAACCAACACCTTCACACTTAGGCCCATTATTGCATACCCATGATTCACCTACCTGACACCCCTCTATAGCACTCATGACAAATACTTACTGTGAGTGCAGCTGGGGTATGAACACACCCCTACACATTGCCCACTCTCCCAGTCTCGGGACATATGTCGTACGTTTTGTCAACCCATGTATTATTACACTTTCGCAACCTACTGTTCCATGTACAGCTACATCCTGCTCGCATCAATAACCAAGGGTTCACACGTAAAGTGAATTTTTGGTGTCCTGCAAGGGACCCCGTTATCCATGTTTAAAGTGTAGACCTTGCAGATCTCTCCCACTGATACTTTCCTGCCGGTGGTTTGGAAAGCAGCAGTATATTTATCTTTATTGCCTGTATGTCTGACCGGCCTAGCTGGGCAGTGTGGGAGGTAAATGTTTGTTTATTGGACCTCCCAGTAACATATGCCCAGTCTTAACATATGTTACCTGTAATTGCTGTAAAGTAACCTAGTTATGTACATGTGTATATCTACAATGACATATATATGTTTTTTGTGTGTATATGTGTATATCAATAAATGTTGTATGTGTGTGTGTATATATATATATATATATATATATATATATTTATATATATATATATATATTTTTTTTTTTTTGTATGTGTGTGTGTGTGTGTGTGTGTGTATATATATATATATATATATATATATATATATATATATATATATATATATATATATATATATATATATATATATATATATATATATATACACATCTGTGTGTCCATTGACCAATACATTTCCCGGACAAACACACTTACACATGCGTATTGGGTTTTATCTGTGCTTCAACAGCATACTATTGCCTTAGTCATTATGACACCGACACGTCACTCCGGTTAACTTTTAATCGGTATACAGCACATTATACAGCGGACAGATGTCGCACTTTGTTCATGTATGGAGTACCGCTGATAAGTGTGATGTGATACAGTGTCATTTGATCTATTCCTCATTTGCACAGCCTATTATTCCTGCTACTGTATTTGTTTCTGTGCTCATTCATATTATTTATGTCAATAAATGGAGTGCATGTGTTACAGAGAATGTACGCCAACATATTGATGTCTGCATGTTGTTCTGTCTTTTGGCTTTTCCCGGGGTCGCCACAGTGGAACTCCGGTCCGCTAATGATTGGCAGATAGGTTTTACGTGCCGAGTTGCCAGCCCTGACGCACAACTTTCAATGAAGGTACGCCCATTCACGCATGTCTCCACGCAGAAGACGCTCTAGCTGGGAATCGCACCTATGTACCAGCTGACCTACACGGGCCACTCCATTGCAACCAGCGCAACCAACCCTGGCACTCCTGTTTCCATAATCGCATAGTCATAGTTTCTCCAGCCCACCCGTGTTGAGTTTCCACGTGTAACAGCCATTATCCACCTGATATCGTAGCCATGACACACCTTTACACATTGCCCTCTCCAGAGCGTTTGGGGCCCTACACACATTTTGTACCGCCTCGTGTATTCACAGGGTCTCCGGCCATTTATATTTGCACATACGTGCTTTTCCTGGTGTTATGGATTACGAACATTTGCGGGTTACAAGTGTAGGTGGTCACAACATAAACTACATTCCGTCTGTGTGTAATGTTGATGTAGCAGTTCAACGATATTATGGCCACTGGTATAACCCTGCCTCTGGTGTGAATAACGGTGCTCTACTCACTCTTGTGCAGCTTTATCTGACATACGCTGCAAGCACTATATAATACCTTAGTTGCTCTAGATTCCCTTCACAACCCTTATGTATGCTTTATTCTTTCGGCATTCATTATATATATATATATATATAGATAGATAGATATATATATATATATATATATAGATAGATAGATATATATTTTCATATATTTCTTTATTTTATATATGTGGATATATATCTATACACACACATATATCTGTACAAAACAACATACATTTGCTATGCTGAGAGCTGCTTACAACTGCACAGGCGCACTTGCATATCCTTATTGTGAGTTACATATGTTTACTGCCACTTCTTTGTGCTTACGTGTGCCTTATTCATTATGACAGTACCACTTTGATTGATGGAATCCGGTTAATGGCCCCATGCAAAACACACGTTCACCTTTACATGTTTAAATGTTGGCTTTACATCACAGAGGCATTCATTACACAAGAAAATGATATGTGCTATAGTCGGACTTGAACCGGGAATGCCTTTACATTAGGCGGATGCTCTAACCACTACACTATTGGTGTTCTGCTTCATTTATGTGTATACCCATGGTTCATAACTACCCTAACATATGCCTCACTGCTTCACTTACACAGCAGGCATCCATTCTCCTGCTGGGAAAACCACAGTACTACACATGTGACATTCCCTATTTCCTACTGCTCTAGACCCGTGTTGCATGTTTACTCACTCCAAGGATATTCAGAACTCCAAAGCTTATAGTCCTGGCACATACGTGTGTTTGATTGTCAGGGTGTTCATGTGGTGATCCAGGTTTAGGCTTGTCCGACTGGTGACTGGAACTGTCCCTTAACCTGTTCAAATGTCAGACATAGCACATGGACAGAGTTGGTCCCAATTGTAACATTCTACCTGTGTTTACAGAAGCAGGGATTTGGGCACCTCTGACCAGATTATTATGTTGGCACTACATAATATAGGGTGGGGGGTGGTTCTACTACATAATACAGGGTGGGGGGTGTATCCACTGGTGTTTCCCTTCACATTTGACTATTTTATTCATTTATATATACAATGAATATTATTCTGGACATCACTTATGACTTCACTACAGGTATGCAATAGTACTGTCAACAAATGTGACAGTTGATTGGTGTACATATGTGTACGGACCTCTGTAATACTCAGGGACTAATTTCTACAGTGACAGGGACAAGGCAATGACAAATCAGGGAAATCACAGACACTTCTACAATATTAGTACTATTAACTTGAAACGTGTTGATAGATTCAGAGCCATATGTATTAATACTTAGTTTCTGCAGTTAAAAGCGTCTATTACTCTTAATTATTGTCATTAGTCATTCAAGTGTCATTCAACACCTTTCCTCCAAAGGTCACTGGTTTTGTGAGTGATTAAGAGGCTGGCCAGTTATTGTGCAAATGCTCTGACCATTGGTAGGGTTGCCACATTTTCATATGTACAGGATGGGATAAATTCTGGACACACCAGATTGTTTAGGCCAACACATACCCACGGTCAGTACAGGGTTTAGAACATTCATTATTTTCCTAGATGAGAGCCTATTCCTGTAGCACTTTAGTTGCTTATTCTGTTTCTTGTACGATTTACATATTTTACATCCAGAAATAACTGTTTTAGGCAACTGTTACATGAAGTATGGTACATAGGTATTTCCTACAATCACAGGACATTTGCCATTGTATCATTCTTGGTCAGGACACACCTACCCAAACAGTGACTGTCCCTCAAACAGTGGGTCAGGAGGTACCCTGTTTATGTCAGTGCCTTAATCACCCTATTTCCAAGTGCCACTATGCGACTGGGTACAATATATTCTCTCAATAATTCACGTGGAGAGACGTGTGTCACGGGCAGGTGTTTGATCCTGGGTAGAAGGTTCTGCATGACCGTCTAGAGGCTGAACAGTCTCATGAACCACTACTGCACATACAACTTATGTCCAGATGTCTACAGGACTGGACATCATGTCGTGATACCAAGTCTGATGTTTACACAGGATACTTATCCCATGAGGGATATCCAAAAATTGAACAAGACAATGACCGTCCATTCTTTTGGATTTACAAAAATGTGTTAGGGTTTTACATGCAAGGGATACATAGTTTGCAATCCTGACACTGCCTAGGGTGACACTGCCTACTACATATGAGTAGTGGTCACTATGTGTAGATATGGCTGTGCCAAGCTAGTAGCCCGAGTATGGCTGGATTTGGTGGATGTTCAGGAATGGGGGTGGGTTGTGTGCTGTAGAGGGGATGATGGGTATTCAATTATGCATCCAGGTGTGTTGCATTTGGATGGCCCAGTTCTATCCAGACCATTCTGTGGGTATGTGCCAGTGACGTTTCTGTACATGTGTATCGCACATTTTAATATTCATATGTTTGTGTGATTGTGTTCTACAGTATGGCCTGTCAGGTTGTATTGCAGATGTGTATGCTTGTTCTTTGTGTTTCTTTCTGATTCACCCGCTGCTCCCTCATACACCTCCAGTTCACCTATTGTGCATCCGACACAGTCTCGCCTTTGTGGATTATACCATTACCCATCTCCCCCACACACACATATTCCTGACACTCCATCCATCCCTTCTTTGGTTGATGGCCCATGGGACGGTCAAGGGAACACATTGCAAACACTACATATGTCAGGTACCTGTATGGTTGTGAGGACTACCCTGGCATTTTTCACCTTCCACATGCTGTACATCACGCACATAGGTACACACAAATACTTATCTTTCATGACATGGTAGGTACACCCGGGTAATACCCGTTCAACTTTGACACATCCTGACAAGAATGGCTTGGACTGCATATGGGCGGATTTTGGCCGAATGCTCTGACAATTGGTAGGGTTGCCACCTTTTCATATGGCCAGGATGGGATATATTCCGGACACAAATCAGATTCTACAGGACAACACATACCCAAGGTCAGTACTATGGATAATACTTTTGTTTTATGCCTACATGTTAGCTTATTGTTGTAGCAGTTTATATGCTCCTTCTGTTTCATTTACTTGCTTATTCTATTTCTTGTAACATGTGGTATGTTACATATGGAAATAACTATTGGATGTGACTATTACAAGCGATGTGGGACATAATTATGTCATACGGTCGAAGGATATTTTACATTTATAATGGTTTTGGTATGGACACAACTGCCCAGCTGTGTACTATCCCTCACAATGTGGGACAGGTGGTAACCCTGACCATTGGGCTAGACGTAGCTATTGGCAGCACGCTAACATGATGCGTTTCACTTCCACTTGGTATAACTATCTACACTGCATTATAATACGGGCACACGGTTTTAAATGTCATTTGTTCGAGGGATGGAGACTCGATATTCGCTAACATGCATTTGTGTTTGCTTCTTAATTTTGTGTTCGCAAGAACTGTCTTGCATGCTTTGCATACGTTTCAGTATCCACGGACACTGACAGGTGTGATTACTATTGCAGGCAGATTGTAATATTCAAGCATTTTAGGTTGCACGTTAACTGCCAACATTTCCACATCTCCGTGCGGCACTTCGACACGCCCCATGCACTTGCGCTCGTTTCCTATGCACGTGGCTGTGGCAACAGCGCGCCTTCATTAATATGCATATGGAGCTACTGCACCATCTACATGCCACACGGTCGATGCAAGCCTAATGCCGGCCTTGCTCCGAGCTTCATGAATCCCGGGGAATGTTTGTCAGCATGCCACACCATCCAGCAATCATCAAGGTATCTTCTCCAGATATCAGTTTCCCCCATATAGATATTATGACTAATGTCATAAATTAGATGTTCCTCAAGGATGCCCATGAATAGATCGGCATAAATGGGGGAAAAAGATGTCCCCATGGCCATACCTTGTATCTGCCAATAACACTCATCACGGTAGTAGAAAACATTTTTGGATAAGACATGTTCTGCCATACAAATCCACAAAGTATTGAACCCTGGTGGATATATATATACTGACTCTGTCTAGTCAATACTGTAATGCTTGTAATCCAGCCAAGTGCGGTATATTAGTGTACAAAGCAGTCACAGCCAATGTACACATCAACCACTTCGGATCCAACTGTGTATCAGCTATTATTTTTAAAAATTGTGTGGTGTCCTTTATTCAAGACTGAATCAATCCCAATAACGGCTTCAAATGGAATGTAAGATAAGCTGACAATGGCTCAGTAAGTGAGCCTATTCCCAAAACTATAGGTCTCCCACGTGGTCTATCCAGATTTTTATGGATATTTGGTAATAGATAAAAATACTGTTTAGATGGCTCATTAACCACTAATTGATTGGCCATGGAATCGGAAATAATTCCTTCCTGTACTGCTTGTTGTATAAAATTGTCAATCTCCTTCTTAAACCTCACAGTGGGGTCAATTGGCATGTACATATACTATATGGTATCCTTTAACTGCCTATAGGCCTCAGAATTATATTTTGAAATATCCATGACCACTACTGCCCCACCCTTATCTGCTGGTACAATCACTATATCTTTGTTGTTCTGTAATTAATTTTTTCAAAGCTTTTTGCTTTGCCATAGATAAATTATGGTTCAGTATTCTAGACTGATGTATCCTAAAATGTAAATCTTTAAGCACAGAATTTCTAAATACAGAAACATGTTTGTCCATAATGTCGATTTCCAAAATCTAAATACAGTAGACCTTTGAAATGTATCATGAGTACTTAAAAATAATCTTAAATTCAGTATACGACAGAATGTCTTCATCATCATTAACAATTTTATCTTCATCTACATCAATCCTTTATTTAGCAATTGTTTTTCAACATCTGTTAATTCTACGCGGGAAATGTTATGAATGTTACATACATCTATTGTTGTGTGATCAGTACTTGAAGCAGTGTTTCTACATTGTCTATTGCGCTTATGCTTTCTTCCACCCCTGCTCTGACGATGCCTAAAAGGGGTTCCCCATTGTGTTGTTTTTTGGAGATGGGTGACTCCTGAGTGTGTTTAAGATCTGTGACTGATGAATCTTCCCCTGAAGTACTACTGTAACTAGTTTAGAACTTTTTTAAGCTGGATCTAGGTGTTTCCCTCTTATGTTTAGGTATGAAAGTATCCACACTGGAAAATTTAATACCCCTTTTTGGCCCAAAGGGACAACCCTGCTGGTAGTCACCCATGTCCCTATTAAATTTATAAATTTCCTTATCTTTCAGTTGTTTCTCCAAGGATAACAAGTCCTTGGTTAGTTGGTTAAAACAGGCAGTGTAGAAAGTTTCACCTTCGTAAGCCTTCACTTCTTCACAAAGGAGCTTAACTTCAGAAATATAAGACTCAATTATTCATTCATAATAGGATACTATGATGCTGACAAAACTCATAGAGGCACTCTGCTGTCCCTTGCCCCAGTCCCCAGCTGGAGTATCATCTATTATTCCAACCATGGTTGTAGCCATATTCTCAATCTGTGGGATATTATGTTTTTCACCTGATAGGCTTTAAATAATTGTAAATGCCATAAATTGCTACGTAGTGTTTTCATGCTTTTGAAAAGTTTGTTAAAAGAAAACTGGCACATATGGGCCAGGTTATTAACATTATGGTCCATTGAACTCTCCCTCAAGTCCCCCACTCCAAATGCCTGTAAAGCCTGTCTATCCACAGATAGACCCTGTAAGATAGTTATTAGATCCATCCTGAAATGTTCTTATTATACAGTATAATCAATACCTAGACCGTGTTGTAAACAATTAAATGGAAAACCTAGCTTAAGCAAATGCAAATATATTACCAAGCCACCTAAATGCTATATTTACTGATTAAAATTGTGTCTCATAGATGCAATATACACAAACTAAATGTATTTAAACGTATTTTCAATATGTCCATGACAAAAAATTTCAAGCAAGAGTTTCAATTACACCAACTTTATAAATGTTGTTTGTAAAACACAGTCATAAATATATATACATTATCCCAAAACAGGGGTCATGAAGGTCATGAAAATTTTTTGATTTAAATACAGGACTCCACTCCACCCAAAGGATCAGGATCAAAACAAAAAATCTGTATGTAAACGTATCTTCAACAAACCAAATCAAAAGCATGTAAATCTGAATCTGATATGTCCATATGTTAAAAGTCCATAATTTTCATAAAGCGTCATCTTCTGATAACTATACCCTTCATAAATGAAATGCCAGTCAATAGGCCACAAATATAACCTGAAAAACAAGTTTGTTCATTGCCCAAACATTTCTGTTCTTCTCCTCTGTGTACTATCTTGATCAAAATTAAAGTTTGTCTAGCCTCTAATGCCTCCGCCATGATACCAAAATAGAAAAAAGCAAGAAAATATACTTTCAAACAAGCAAATAATCACCTGCATCTTGATGAAAAGAACTCACATCCAAACGAGGGCACTCATACACAGTTCTTTTACAGATCCATGAATAGAACGTCAGTCAGTAGGCCCCATATGTAGCCCAAAAAACAAGTTAATCACTAGCCATTGCTTCAATTCATCTTCTCTGTGTACAATTAGTATCAGGATGAGAATATGTCCAGCCCTCTAAAACTTCTGTCATGATACGAACTTGGAAAGGACAAAATCTTATTCAAAATTACTTCTGAACAGGCAAATGTTCTCCTCTCCCTTAGTACAAAAACTCATATACGAAACAGGGTGCTGACACACAGTTATTTCAAAAATCCACCAGATAACCAAAAAATAGATGAAAATTGTTCCATCGACCAAACCCAAAAGCTATATCCACTGAATAAAGTCCTCTGAACAAAGAACATACCATCAGATTTTACTCCAAAAGTGAAATCAAATAATCAGCTCTCTCCCAAGAAAAAAAACATCAAATGTGGTGAGAATGCTGACATACAGTGCTGTAAACATACATCCACCCCTCTACCAGATAAGTGGAGAAAACCCCACCTTTCATAAATTACATCAGGATACCTACATAAAGGGAATAAGACAAAGTTGGTGAACCGCTCCACTTATACAGGGAATCAATGCTTAATCCTGTTAGTGTTATAACCACAGCCATAGACCTTGGATGTTCACTCAGAGCCAAAAGTGAGAAGCTGAAAGACAATCCTGGAACAAACTCACAAGTACGGCTGGTGCACCAGGCCAAAAAAACAATGTGTATATCCAAAAAACGTCCAGCACCAAAAGTGAATGATTCCAAATGAATTTTATTGTGGCACCCCAAACAGTAAAAAAGCATCAAACCTAATTTGGCAATATGCCTTCTTCAGTGACAAATACAAAATGCACCATTGTGCAATCCTTTATATAGAGCTATTCAATTAATTGATTAAGCCTGCATCCCCTCAATTAGTTTTATAAGTGGTCATTAAGACCTGGGAAAATAATCCACCCAGTTTAATGGTCCAACTCTTTTCTTTTTTGTTAAGTAGAGCATGCCAACCCAGCTTATTGGATCTATCCTCCCAAATTCTTTTTTACAAACAACATTTATAAGGTTGGTGTAGTTGAAACTCTTGATTAAAAATGTTTGTCATGGACATATTGAAAATATGTTTAAATACATTTGGTCTGTGTATATTGCATCTATGAGACACAATTTTAATCAGTAAATATAGCATTTAGGTGGCTTGGTAATATATTTACATTTGCTTAAGCTAAGTTTTCCATTTAAGTGTTTACAACATGGTCTAGGTATTGAGTATACTGTATAATAAGAACATTTCAGGATGGATCTAATAACTATCTTACAGGGTCTATCAGCGGATAGAAATGACTTACAGGCATTTGGAGTGAGGAACATATGGGAGAGTTCAATGGACTCTAATGTTAATAACACTCCGTAGCAATGTATGGCATTTACAATTATTTAAAGCCTATCAGGTGCAAAACATAATACCCTGGGGACTGAGAATACAGCTGCAACAATTAGTTGGAATAATATATGATACTCTAGCTGGGGATTGGGGCAAGGCACAGCAGAGTGCCTCTATGAGTTTTGTCAGCATCCTAGTATCCTATTATGAACGAATTATTGAGTCTAATATTCCTGAAGTTAAGCTCCTTTGTGAAGAAGTGAAGGCTTATGATGATGAAACTTTCTACACTACCTGTTTTAACCAACTAACCAAGGACTTGTTATCCTTGGAGAAATAACTGAAAGATAAGGACATTTCTAAATTTAATAGTGACATGGGTGACTACCAGCAGGGTAGGCCCTTTGGGCCAAAAAGGAGTGTTACATTTTCCTCCCTTTAGGCATGGTCAGTGCAGGGGTGGAAGAAAGCATAAGTGCAAAAGACAATGTAGAAACACTGCTTCGAGTACTGATCACACAACTATAGATGTGTGTAATGTTCATAACATTTCCCATGTAGAATTAACAGATGTTGAAAAAACAATTGCTAAATAAAGGATTAAACTATGTTCCTGGTTTCTTTATTAATGAAGGTAAAATTAATGATGTTGAGACATTCTGTTGTGTACTGAATTTAAGATTATTTTTTTGTACTTAGGATACATCTCAAAGATCTACTGAACTTAGATTTTGGAAATTGAAATTTATGCCCCCTACGGACAAAAATGTTTTTGTGTTTAGAGATTCTGTACTCAAAGATTTCCATTTTAGGATACATCAGTCTAGAATACTGAACCATAATTTATCTTTGGCAGAGCAACAAGCTTTGAAAAAATTACAGAACAGCAAAGATATAGTGATTGTACCAGCTGATAAGGGTGGGGCCGTTAAAGGATACCAAATGCTATATATACATGCCAATTGACCCCACTGTGAAGTTTAAGAAGGAGACTGACAATTTTATACAACAAGCTGTAGAGGAAGGAATTATTTCAGATTCCGTGGCCAATCAATTAGTGGTTAATGATCCATCTAAACAGTATCTTTATCTATTACCAAAGATCCATAAAAATCTGGATAGACCACGTGGGAAACCTATAGTTTCGGGAATAGGCTCATTTACTGAGCCGTTGTCAGCTTATGTTACATTCCATTTGAAACCCTTATTGTGATTGATTCGGTCTTGAATACAGGACACCACACAATTTTTAAAAATAATAGCTGATACACAGTTGGATCCGAATAATTGAGGTATACATCAGATATGACTGCTTTGTACACTAATATACTGCACTGGGCTGGATTACAAGCATTACAGTATTGGCCAGATAGAGCCAGTATATATCCACTGGGGTTCAATACTCTGTTGTTCTGTATGGTAGAACATGTCTTATCCAAAAATGTTTTCTACTACTGGGATGAGTGTTATTGGCAGATACAAGGTACGGCCATGGGGGTATCTTTTGCCCCCATTTATGCTGATCTATTCATGGGCATCCTTGAGGAATATTTAATTTATGACATTAGTCATAATATCTACATGGGGGAAATTGATATCTGGAGAAGATATCTTGATGATTGCTGGATGGTGTGGTGTGCTGACAAACATTATTTATTGGAGTTTGTCCAATACTTAAATGATAAATGAGGCATTGAATTTGCATTAAATTGTGACATTAATCAAATTAGTTTTTGGATGATACAGTCAGCAGAAATAGGGGTCATACCCTAGAATCATATGTATTTAGTAAGTATGCCAAATGCAACAGCCTTTTGCAGGCTACCAGTAAACATCCTGGGCATATAGTCAAGAACATCCCAAAGTCCCAGTTTTTATGGATTAAACAAATTTGTTCCACCCCGGATAGATATGGTGTTTATAAACATAATTTAGTTCATAGATTTCAAGTCAGGGGGTACAAAAATAGTGATATTATTTCTGCCAATAATTGGGCATCTACACAGAATAGATCTGATCTTTTGGAATATTGACAGAATATTAGTTCCAACAATGATGTTATCCGATTTGTTACAACATATGGTAGGAATATCTACATGATAAGGGAAACCATTAATCAGAATTGGAACATATTATTAGCTCAAGATGACTTAAATAGGATACATGGTTCTAGGTGTCAGTTCTTTTATCGTAGGGGACGGACATTGGGTTCATATTTCAATCATTATAAACACCAAGGTGGAATTTATTAATAACAAATGACCATGACTGGGGACAAGCTAATTGTATCATTTCCATGTGGCCATTGTGCATTTTGTAAACATATTTTGAAATCCAAACAACTCACTAGCAAAAACACCAGTCAAGTTTATCATATTAAGTTTTTTGCAAATTTTAACACAGATTGGCTTGTTTATTTGGCCACTTGTTTTTGCTCAGCTTTTTATGTTGGTCAGATCTCAATTCCTTTGAGAATGAGGATGTCTGAACATTTTAGTGATGTTAGTAAACAAAAGTTTTCTAATGCTCTGTACAGACACACAATTAAACATCAGTCTGCCAGATTTAGTTTTATAGTCATTGATAAATGTCAGGGGGATAGATCCAACAAGTCAAGTTGGCACGCTCTACTTAACAAAAAAGAAAAGAGTTGAATCATTAAATTGGGTGGATTATTTTTCCCAGGTCATAATGACCACTTATACAACTAATTGAGGGAATGTGTGCTTATTCAATTAATTGAATAGCTCTATATAAGGGATTGCATAATGGTGCATTTTGTATTTGTCACTGAAAAAGGCATGTTGCCAAAATCGGTCTGATGCTTTTTTACTATTTGGGTGCCACAATAAAATTCCTTTGGAATTATTCACTTTTGGTGCTGGCCATTTTTTGGATATACATCATGGTTTTTAACCAGGAGTCCAACCATGACCCTGGACTCCAGAATGCCCCAATGCTGCACCCAAAAGCATACACTTTCACCAGCACCAGCCATAGTACCCTTCAGAGACAGAACTCCAATGGATTCTGCTATATTCCTACCTATTGGGATTAATATAGGCTTTTCTCCCACCCTTACTCATCATTAGGCCACATTCAAAAAAGTGCTGCATCACTTAGCACCACGCAAACCAGAGCAGCTGAGCTGAGAAATGTGAAAACTCACAGAACCGTAGTCTTAGCAGTGCTTAGCAGTATGCAAACCAGCCAAGCAGAGGTGAGCAGTGCATACACATTGGCATCCATTATCATTTTTATGTGGCCCTGAGCAGGTCTTAGCAGGTCTCAACAGAGCTTAAAAGAGCACAGAAGAGACATATTTTAAATTAGTCTGCAAAATGTAAATATTAAAATTAAATACTTATTTGCCTTTCATGGATTCAAACCCTGGATCTACTGCACATGGAGCCATGACTCTACCCATTAAGAAATGTGGATATTCAGATATCAACTGTACCTTTAAATATAATACTGAGCTACTTATAAGCAGTGCTGAGCATTATGCCATGCTGAGAAAACATGCTCAGATGCACTTAAACATCCATTTAAATACATCAAGTTTCTATTCTTAGATGTCTGGCAGTTGTCTGGACACAGCTTAGCATTGCTGTGCTTTGCACCATGCTGAGCAAACATACTTTTTTATTACAAAAATAAAATTAACATAACACTAAAGGACAGTCTGGGGAGTCTCTAACTCATCTGCAGACATGGTTAGCACTAAACCTCTCCCTACACTGATTCAATACCCATGTTCCTTGTCTCTCCCTTGGCAATGTGCCATCATTAATTTACATGGAGTGCTGTCAAGGAGGAACCATATACTTTGACAGTGTGACATCCCATGTAGGTTCTACACTGTGGCTACACAGACTATAGTAAATCCTGGGGATGGACTAAAACTAAATGCCAAAAAATGCACTATTGTATCCTTTGAGAAATCATCTACCCTGTGAAACTATCACATTGACAATACACCCCTAACAGTTGAACAAGTTTTTGGGATATGGGAACTTATGTGGGCAGTGACCTAAATTTTGATCAACATAAGTCCATTGTCTTAAGAAAATCCTTCTATATTGCGCAGCTTATAAACAAAGGGATTGTGTCTAGATCTTTACTCAGCCCTCATTAGTCCATTCATTGAATATAATGGCTGCTTTGACATGCATCTGCCCAGAAACAATCAGCAACTGGAATGCCCACAGAGATACCTTACCACAAGAATACAAGGTCTAAACAATACGTCCTACATAAACTGATTCAAAGCCCTGTTACTTGTACTCGGTATCCTACAGACTGCTAAAAGATGACCTGTGTCTAGCACACAAGGTATCCTCTGACCCAGTACTGATAGATTTACTGCACATCAGCAAATCAGATGTCATCAGAAATATTCCAGTCTAGGGATCTAAAGCAATATCAACATAATGATTTGGAGGGACAGGTATATATCACAGAGGGTATCTATAGCAGACTGCCCATTCACATAAAACAAAGCTCATCCCTGTCCATATTCAACAGCAACTTGGATCTATGGATGGGAAAAAGAAAATATATCCCAGAACTGCCCCCTTTACTACTAATGGACTGAGGTAGCTCCCAAATGCCTTATCCCATGCATAGGTCTCCTCAAATTATCAATGGTAATAATCATCTATAGAATGGATAAGGCCAGTCTAAGACAAAATGGGATATATTAATTTAAGCATCAAAAGAGAAATTGACTAGGCTCAAAAATGACCTTCAAGTGCATCTAGCCTACTACTATGAACCTATGTGCCTATATATATGTATATATATATATATATATATATATATATATATATATATAAATATATATATATATCTATATATATATATATATATATATATATATATATATATATATATATATATATATATATATATATGTATGTGTGTGCGTGTGTGTGTGTGTGTGTGTGTGTGTGTGTGTGTGTGTGTGTGTGTGCGTGTGCGTGTGTTGGAGAAATAAAGATGTTGAGACCACCAGTCTGCAAAAATAAAGGAACTTATTATATGCAAAACAAAATAAGACAAGTTCATCCAAACAAAACAATGTCTTTTAGTTTAATTAAATGCACAGCAGCAAAGCAAATACCTTTCACTTGGTATTACACTGCTGGGAAGAAGCCTCTTTTTGTATTCCTCTAGTATTCCTCTGATAGCAACAATTTACAAATTCTTTTCCTAGCTTCAATCAGTGTCCCTGATTCTTTTTCTCCAAACCACTAGTTTGAACATCCAGTCCATTTCCACAAAAGGCAAATTCTCTTTGACAGTAATTATCTCCGCTATGTTTTTATACTACACTCTGTAATTTATTAAGCTAGCTTGTTTTTGCTAATAAAGCCAGAAATTTTCTGTCCTTAAAAATTTTTAACAGGTACAAGTTAACCAGAATACTTTTTTTTAAAGAAATGTCACTGTATTTACAATTATACTGCTACAAACATTATTTATACAACCATTTACAAATATTTAGGGATCTAGTATACTCTTCTATTTGGAGAGGACTACCACACTATGCTACAATTTTCCCTGCCATCTTGAAGCCACTGATTTCATACCTATTGCACATTATGCTGGACACAGGCCATCCTTATTGTGATGAGTTGAGTTTGTCCAGTTCTGGACCTTGAACTTACATGGTTGCTCAGATAAGGCTCATATGTATTGCTTTGCTTTCCTCTTCTATTGTTGAAATAGGCAGATTTGGGTTGAGGGTGCATTGTAGGTTATTAGAGCGATCTTATTCTCTAACAAATAGTGCTTATAGGGAAATAAGTTCCCATGGATGGTTAGATATGCATTTTCAATTTTCTGCTCTGCATTAAATGTTTTTAAGAGCTCTGCTCCTAACACCACTTCTTATGTATCCATATATACCATGAATGGTTTACTGAAGAGATGCTTACTCAGGTTCTGATTATAACATTTATTTGACCTTCCTAAAGGCTGTATTTGCTCTGGTGTCCTCTCTGATGTCTTCTCTACTTTGAGAGTCAGGCATGGTATCATTGCAGCACGGGTCATAAACTTCCAATAATACACAATTACCCCAAGAAGCACAGTCATTTTTTTCTGCTTTCTGAGACTGACATTTTCATACTGTTTCTCCCTTTTCTTTTTGAGGCTTAGCCATTCTTCCCCTCTGACATCTTTAACTTCCATCAGGCCTACCTTGCTGTTCAAGGAAATCACTCATAGAATCTAGTACAACTTGCATGTAAGCTAGAAGTAAACTGCAGCATAGTTAGTGTGGGTTTTCAAGATTTTGTTCATTCATCTTTGGATGGTCAATGAGTCTCCAAGTAGTTAAAAAGAAAGAAACATTATTCTGAAAAAATCATATTTCTGTTAAGAAAGCATTATTTCTATAGTTTTAGCTGTTAAAAGAATCTTCCTGTAACCATTTGTCTGGTCTATGGCAGTTAATAATCATCAATCCTGGGCACAGAGTATCTGTTAGATTTTGAAATACTGCTCACCTTCATAAAACCATTACAGAATCTATTAGGTTTTGATTAAAACTATTGGGTTATTCCACTAAGTTCTGGGCTCTTCGGTTACCCTCTAGCTGAAATATTTCTCTTACTTCTTCCAGCATTATATTTCTTTGTGACTCTGGCATTTTATATGATTTTTACATAACCTTATCTCATGGACTAGTCCCAATGTAGTGTTAAACCCAGACTAAAAAGCTACTGCCTACTACTTTCACCTTTCACTTTACAGTGTACTACTGCACTGCTAGTACATCTCATTAACCTTACAGCTTATGTGCAGTTAGCTATCTTACTCTGTATTCTAAGTTTTTCTACATAACCCAACTTAGAGTTTTACCTGCTCTCTTAGCTGACAATAGTATGTATGAGTCCTCAACCTCTTTATCATCACAATCCTGCTGTATCATAGTTTTCTTGCTGTTATATCAACTTAATCCTGCTATTAACTACACCACTAAAGTATTGCATCTTAAACTGATTTCTCATCACTCTATATTCATACTTCCAGTTATGGTATACTATTTATTCCCTTTTTAATTGATGGTAAGTTCCTGATCTCTAAATTTATGATTTTACTGTTCTTTAGTCTTGTAAGGCTACTCCACAAGTTGTTTATAAATGTGTTCTAGGATTACAAATATATTGTTTTTATTGTGTTTATGTATTTTTATCTATGCTGGAGCTTTTCTCTCCGGGCCTCCACTGAAAATGGACATATATCCAGTTGGACTAGCCCAGTCAACAAATGTAAAATAAATAAATAAATAATAAATCAAATTTATTGATCAAGCTATTTTAAAAAAACACTTCCATGTTTTTGAACAAAAAGGATGTAATTTCATGTTTCTTTGGCTTTGACATTATATCATCTGTATGAACTTCAAGCATAAAGGCTGTTCTCATTTCTTTACTGGGCTCACTAGTCTCTGCTACTAAACTATGCACCAACGTTTATACTTCCTTACATGGTTTCAGAATATCAATATGGTATAACTGCAATGGTCATCTCTTACCTAGTTGTCTAATTCTGTAGTTTACCACATTTATTTTTTTATTTCCAGTGGACTCTGGCACCTAGTCAAATACTTTTTCTCTACAGAGGAGACTAAAACCAATACCCGGTCTCCAGCTATAACCTCCCTGGTCTTTGCCTGTCTGTAGTACACCCTTTATTGTGTAGCTTGAGCTCTGTGCATGTCTTACTATAGTCTAGGCATCATCACTACTTTCAGTTAGTCTAGCAAGGTGACATAATGTTAACATTTTTAAAGGGCATGTTCTCTTCTTCCCAAGTTTTTCTGGTTATATTCATTAACTTACAGGGATGCCATCCATATAATAAGCCAAAAGGACTGATCCAGGTCAGGGTTGCTGGTACTTCTGTAACTGCAGACAGAAAGTATGGTTTTAACTGCTCCACAAATGGTGTTGGCCACTTTTTTCAATGACTTCTGTTATCACTTACTTTAGAACTCAATTAAATCCATTCACCTATCCATCCATCTAAGAATGGTATGCAAACCTTCAGTCTACAGGTAAAGTCATCATTTTATTTTTTCCAAAAGAGAAGGTAGAAGAAAGAGGAAAGGGGCAGGTGAAGAGGAAGAAATAAAAATTGAGCTTGGAAGAACTGAAGAGCATCATTGTAAATAAAGCAGAACAACAGAAGCTGACAACATGATTCAAGGTGTGGAAGTACAAAACCAGCTGGATGAGCATTGTATGCTTGTAACTGTAGTTAGCAAGAAAAGAGTGGAATTAATAAAACAAATAGTGATAAATACCATTTATGTGCAACAACTGACAGAGTAGATATTACTGAAATAGAACTTGGAGATTTTTCAGTTCTGGTCTGTTGTGATATACTTGCAGTCTGAAATTCAATTATTAGAGGAACTGATACTTACATTTCCAGAGAAGATAATTACCATCAAATAGTTGTTATGCTTGCTATGAGCAAAAATGTAAGATGCAAATAAGGCCTTAGAATGCCTTCATGTAAGGATGTATGGAGTTGTTTTGATTTGTGTTGGTACAAATGATCTCACCTGCAAGGACTTTCTGACCTTTAGTAGGGAAATTACAGCTCTCTTAGATAGCATAGCATGTAAAGTTAGGACATATTTCTCATAATCATATGTAGAAAGGCAAGTCATGCCACTGTGAATTAAAAGTTTTTTTTTTTTTGGGGGGGGTAAATACCTATATAAAAATAGTCTGTTTTAAAAAAATGGCACATGTGTTTAGACAGGGTGGTGTGCATTTGTCAAGACCAGGGACAATATTGTTTTGCAGAAGATATATTGCAATATTTGACTAACACAAAGCAGTATTTTTGCCAGATTTAAATAGACTTAGTCAGCAACAAGTTATGTATCTCTGCTGGTTTTTAATGCTAGGAGCATTAGTATTAACGTTTTTTGTTTATTGGAAAATGAATTAAGTTCTCACAAGATTGTAATTGTTATCTGTCAAACATGGTTAAAGAATAATGACAGGAAAACAGTTATGTCAGGCTATAAATGTTTTACTGCAACAGACACTCTAACAAAAATCAGGTGTAGGTGTTATGATTGTTATGACACCTGCCATGATTACATGTTCAGTGATAACACTAGTATAGTAGATGGTGTAACTGTGACAATAAAGACAACCCTGTAACATGTAACTATTGCTGAAGTGTATAGATCACCAAATTCAAGTGCTAATGAACTAGCGGGATTCATGCATTTCTTGTATGAATCACAGGGGGAAAGAATAATAGTAACTGTGGACTTAAATTTACCAGGAACAGACTAGAACGATGTTGCTTCAACAAGTTAGTAAGGAAATTATTTACAACATATGTCCAAAAATATCCATTTCTACAGATTGTAAAATAAACGGCAAGGGAACAGAACATACTAGACTAGAAAGAGAAATTGTATGCAAAATACCTGAAAAGTTTTTAACATCAGGATCAAGGTTCACAATTTCAGGAGGATATATTTCCATAAGAAAATGATACTTGATTAAGGTGAGACAAACCTATAACAATGGGAAGGAGGTTGAACTATAACTTTAAAAACTGAAACAAACTATAGATTTATACAGTTTATTGTTTCTAGCAATTTATATATAGCACTTTTATTGTAATCTGCATGGGTAACTGATTTCTTTGCAGTTAAATAATTATGTATCTTTACAAATCTTTATCTGTTTAAAAACTTTCATTTTGTGGCTTTCTCTAGTGCTTTGTGTAGGCTAATAGCTTTAGTGTTCCCACCCACCCTCCCTGTTGGTGGCTTGTGTTATACTTGGTGGCTTTGCAGTTGCCCGCTCCTACTGTAAATCTGATCTGGGACACTCCTCCCAGTCTAGTGTCATTATCATTAGCTCATTCTACCTAATACAGAGAGAACATTTGATAAGGCCTTCTGTTTCTCCTTTTTCCCTTTCAAAAAAAAAAAAAAAATTTTTGCCTGAATTACCTTATGTTCTGACTGTGCTTCTCAAACATTTGGGAAATATAGAGTATATTTTAGAGCATTTATTATAACTGTAATTGCCTTAATATTGCTACAGCTCAAGTGCTCTAGGTTGCACTGCATCTGAAGTATTTGTGTGTTTTAGCTGCTTTTCTGTATATATAGACTTCTCTGTATATGTAGACTAGCTACTTATTCTGCTGTATTACTTCCACTTAAATAATTTTTTAGTTGTGCACTTGCCTTGCTTCATTTAAAAAGTTTTAAATTGCTAATTTTGTAGAGTTTTAATTGCATTTACTGTTTAGGACTACACACTCAAGTATGTTAGACTTTTCTGTGTTTATTTACTGTATTATTCCATTGTTTAGCCTATTTCAACAACAACAAAAAAATACTATCTTGTTTGCCCATTTCCCACCTTTTCTAGCCAGTCCATATCCCAGGCCTTGCTTGTCTCAGGACTGTGCTCAGAGCTATCCAGACCTTGCTGTGGCAGAGGGAAGTCTTACTGCCTACCAGTGGGACTGGTGAACATTGTGCTGCCTGTCTGGTGCTGGAGGAGTGGTTTCCAGCTCTGAAGTTGTAATTTTGTTGGCCTTTTTGGGCTGATTTCTGTCCCTTTCAACTTTCTGGCTTAAAAATGTGCGTGTTTGCACATTTTTCACATCGTGCACCACTACGAGGCTACAGTTAAACTATTCCAGGTGTCAGAAAGTCTGCTCTTCAAATTTTCCCTTAAAACTAGCTGGTTTCTCAGTAGTAGCACTGAAATCTGAACCCCTGTGACTAGCACTTGCTCTAGAACCTGCTGTAAAGCACTAGGAAGCCTGAAACTGAGACAAGCACTCAACTCTCCTTGTCAATAAGGAGAAATTAATCATAGGTACTAAACAGCCTACAATTGCAAAGTACCTTGCAAAGGTAAGGGAAAACAGCTCTTAAACCTTACAAAAAAGCACCTAAACAGGCATGTCCAAGGGTCAGCTTCCGGTGGTTTCTCCTGTCCACCTGGTGAATCTGGGCATACTGGGGCAATGCGGCAACTGCCTCATGTACACAGACAATCCTCTCCTCCTACCACCCAACACTACAAACTGCGAGAGATGCACTTACATAGCCAAACTGGAAGCAAAGCTCTCTCTGGTCAAGACTGTGCTAGACAGTCAAGAGGAGAAGGCTAACACTTGCATTACACCTATAGCAACTCATAGCCCTTCAAAACCCACACCATCAACTCCCACACATAGCAACACTAAACCCACATATGCGGAGGCCCTTAACATTAACCTGCCCAAGCAACAAGGACCTCCGAAGCCGAAATGCAAACAAACACCAGTCACAACCAAAGTGACACATAGCTCACAACACCAGTGTGCAACCCAACAACAGCCCCTAAGGCAAGACAATGTACCCAACACTTTAGTCATAGGTGACTTTATAGTCAGGCACACTGATGTCCCACTCACCAGGCTGAACAAGGAGAAAATTACGGTCAGCTGCCTGTCGGGTGTTTTCACTCAAGTCACTCCACAACAAGTACAAATATAACTCTGTCATTGTCCATGCTGGAGTAAATGACTTGAGACGTACCTCCCTGGACTACATGAAAAGAGACATGGAAGAGCTCTTAGATCATGTGACCCAGGCAGGTATGACCCTAGCCCTGAGTAGCATCCTGCCTTCACCCAGAATGATACCACAGTATATGGACAAAATGACTGACTTCAACAATTGGCTAAGCTTCTGGTGTCATTCAAAATGGATCCAGTATTTGTCTGCCTGGGAAGACATGATCGACAAACCATGATGCTTTGCCAGAGATGGTCTGCACCTGTCACCCCTGGGATTCAGGTTACTGGCTAAAGCTTTTGCCACCCCTATAGTGCCTTTTTTTAGGCAAGGTTCAAAGGATAAAACCACCACCGTAACAGATACAAGCATGCAAAATCTGAAGTTAATGCTACTCAATGCTAGAAGTCTAAACCTCAAAATGCACTCTCGAGGCACTCCTAAAATTGGAGAACATTGATATCTGTGCAGTGACTAACACCTGGTTCAAGGCTCCAGAGAGCACCCCTGCAATACCAGGCTACAATTCTTACCACACTTTTCGGCCACAAAACTAAGTCCGAAACACTAAAGGTGGAGGAGTGTCCATATTCACCAAGGATATTCACACCTCCAGGCTAGTTGCCCAACACAATGCATCTGAAATTCTCCAGGTGCAACTAACACTAGGTAAGACTGCAATTCAAATTGTATCTTGCTACAGATCCTCCACCATACCCCAAGATTTTCACTACACCTTCCTAAACATACTGGAAAATATTAAGATACAACCAAACACCCTAATACTAGGTGATTTCAACTACCCTGCCATAAATTGGGAAAACTACTTGGGTACCAACCCTTTTTCCCAATGGTTCTTGGAATTCATAAATTCCAATGCCCTGGATCAACTAAGCCATTGTCCCACCAGGGGCTCCAATATCCTAGACCTGGTCATTACCAACATGGGAGATAGATGCTCCACATCAGTGGTCACTCCCTCATTGGTCAGGTCTGACCATAAGCAAATCACGCTTGACATCCACATCCCACCCCCAACCCCCAGTAAGGAAACCTCCTTAAAAAACTTCTCCAAAGCCAACTGCATGCTACTGAAGTCAGAAGTGACAAACTTCACAACACCCACGCAGATGGGATCTGGAAGTTTGACTGCAGAATCCTACACTAAGGCACTGTACGAGCACATCCACTCGTGCATGAATCGTGCCATCCCAAATAGAACCAAGATGCTCTTCTCCAAAAAAGGAAGCTAATCTGGTGGTCCCCTGCTATAAACAAACTATACAACAGAAGGAAGAAACTGTTGCAGAAAAGAGGAAAATCCCAGGATGCAAAAAACTCCCTCACCAGCCTCAGTAAGAAGCTGAGATCCCTCATAAAATCCTCAAAAGCTAGTTACGAAAATAAAATTGCCAAAGATTCCAAAGACAACCACAAGGCATTCTATAGTTATGTCAAGAATCTAAATGGCAATGCTCAGATCTGCTCTGAACTACAACAGAATGGCATTAAATATACTGATACCAAGGATATTGACAATATCCTGGCAGATCGATTTAGTGCCAACTTCACTCCCCTCTCACCCCCTAAATGGCCCATCTCAATACCAAAAGATTGCCAAATTCCGATAATCACAGCCACACAGGTAGAAACAGCACTCTCCAAAGCTAAGAATACAGCATCCATGGGACCAGATGACATCCCAGGCTGTGTACTACATGAACTACAAAATGAACTGGCACCCCACCTAAGTGTCATATTTAATCATAGCCTCACCTCAGGCTTCGTGCCCACTGAGTGGCACACAGCTACAGTTATCCTGCTCCACAAGGAGGATCCACCTTGGATCCCGGGAACTACCATCCCATCAGCCTGACAAGCCTGATCTGCAAGGGCATGGAACGCATTATCATGGAACTTATAAACAAAGACATTGGCAACCTCCAGACACTGGACCCCACCCAGTTTGGGTTTGTGAAGGGCCGATCTTGTCTCCTGAATCTGATTGACTTCTTCAAGTCAGTCTCCAGAGCTGTGGACAAGGGTAAGGAGGTCCACACAGCCTATCTGGACCTCGCCAAGGCCTTCAACACCATCCCCACACTCTGGAATCATAGATAAACTTACTAAGCTGGGCATAAATCCCTACGTCACTCAATAGGTTGCCAACTGGCTTACTGACAGAACCCAGACAGTAAAAGTAGCCGACTCCAAATCCAGCTACAGACAAGTGACAAGTGGAGTACCTCAGGGTTCAATGCTGGGACCACTCTTGTTTGGCATCTACTTCTCTGAAGTACAGGCCAACACTAAGGGACTCTGGCTAACAAACTTTGCAGATGACTGCAAACTGGGAGCCATTATTGAATCTCCAAATGATGTGGATATTCTACAAAAGGGCCTTACAGAAACAGATGCCTGGTGCCAGAGCCATGGGCTCAAGCTTAATGCCAAGAAATGTATAATCATCCCCTTTGGAAAAAAACATGTACCCATGAACTACCACAGAGGTGACAGGACACTAAACATTGAAAGTGTGATGAGAGACCTAGGGACACAAGTGGACAGTGGACTCACTTTCGATAACCACATCGTCACAACAGTCAGGAAATCCTTCTACGTGGCACACCTCATCACTAAGGGCTTTTCATCCAGAAAAAAGGAGGTCATTGTCCCACTGTACTCATCCCTCATTAGACCCATTATAGATTATAATGCCCCATTTGGTATGTACCTCATAAGACATCTGCAACAGCTGTAAAGGCCACAGAAATACCTCACTAAAAGAATCACAGCCCTAAAGCAGATGCCATATGCTGACCGTCTAAAAAAACTCCAGCTATACTCTGTGGCATATCGTCTACTCAGAGGCAATCTCTGCTTAACATACAAGGCCATGTCAAACCCTGAGCTGTTGGACATGCTCCACTTAAAGAAATCCCAATCCCTCAGAGCCACATGCTCCAGAGATCTAAACCTTATCATCACAATGAACAAAACATGCTGGAGGGATAGGTTCCTGACCCAGAGACTCCCCATACTCTGGAATAGACTGCTCATACATGTCAGGCAGAGCACCTCATTGGCCCTCTTCAAAAGGAACCTTGATGATTGGATGGGAGATAGGAAATTCACCCCGGGGATCATGTCAGATGCTCTGCTAGACAGGGGCCCAGAGAAGTAAATATTGTAGGAAAACATTTTCATGGAATCGTTATGGCTAGGCTTGCATAGGCCTTAGGGCTGATAGCCTAGTACCAACCTATGAACAGTGTGAGAAAAGATCAAGAAAAAATTGAAGAAAATTCGTATAAAGATATTGTGCATAATAGGAAACCATTTTATAGATACATAAGAGTTGGTAGAAGTAAAGATATACAACACTGATAAACTGTGGGGAGAACCTCAAAATTATTCTCAGACATGAAATATAGATATATTTACAAAATCCTATGCAGAGTAGTTTAGCTACATAAAGGAGTGATAAATTGTCTTAGTAACAGTCAGATAATCTTGGGTACTAAAATCAAATTAGATTATTTAGAAAAAGAATTACTCCAACTGAACACAAACAATGCACAGGGAGGAGAAAGAATTAGTAATGATGACCAGAGAGCATTTTGACATGATCTTACAGCACTGTTATATCTTTTATTCACTAGATCATTTAAATATGGAGAGATTCTTCAATAATGGAGACATGCACTTTTTAAACCTGTCTTTAAGTGAAAGGGGAGTAGGATAAACCCAGTGTCATACAGACCCATACGTTTACTTTCTTGTTGTGGAAAAATAGTACATACGATTATTTTGGATAAATTATTGTCAAACTTGAAAAGGTTAAGACTTGAAACCATGTATCAGCATGCATATGTTGAAAATAGATCTATGACCACCTGCAACATGATGATTGCTGGAGTCCACACACACAAATCTTTTTTGAAGACCACATTTAGGAAAATTATTGCTATTTACTTTAAATTAATTATGGCGCGCTGCAGAGCCTTCTTATAACTTACCTTTGTTGTAGTGTAGGTAGTCGGTGTGTACACAATGAATTACAAACAATCCTCCCTCTACGGCTACGCATCAACGATCGCTCCTTCTCCTTTTCTTTTTAAAAAATCAAATCACCCTGTTTTAGCAAGCATGATATACCATACCGGAGAAAGACGCTGGTATGGAAAAAAAAAAAAAAAGCAAAGTGCGCAGAAGAGAAGAACAAAACTTCTGAAAAAAGGAAAAAAATTTTAATAAATTTATTTTAGGGTTAAAGGTAAGGGGGAAGAGCTGGGAGGAGCATGCGTTGTTCAGGCCACTGGACCTTGACTCCTGTTCTATAGGAATATAATAACAACTATAAGTGAAAAATTGTGTTGTGATGTAATTTACATTGGCTTAACTTCAGCATTTGATAGGACCATACACAAAACACAGAGCAATACATAACTAAGTATTGATTTACTCTTGATAAGATAGATAGCTGCATAGCTTACAAATAGGACATGGCAAGTATAATACAGCAAATGGACAGTTGAAATTCTAAGCTACAGTCAGTGTGGCCCACAGGATTCTATCCTAGGCCCACACTTGTATAGGTTGTATCTTTCAGATCTCTCTTTTTCATCTAAGGTGTTCTACAGTCTGTATGCATATGACTTGAAAATTAGTAAACTGATTACATCCGTTATGGGCAGGACATGTCTGCAGGTATATAGGGCATTTAGAGACAACTACTTCTGGGAATGTAGCAGAGAATCATCAGACAACTTATGTGGAAAATGATATAGGAATGAGAGGTGTACTAACTGATTCTTTGCTTATGCATGGAATAGATTGGACTAGATTACCAAATTATATTAAAGCAAGCACTAGTTTATATATTTTTAAGAACAGCCTTCATATTTTATATTATTGAAATACTGGTGTATTGGCAGACTAGAAGGGCATCATTGTCTGTGCTTAAAATATTTGTATCTATGTATGGATGTACACAATCCCTCCATCTGGGGATGGTACATTAAGATTTCTAGTTGTTTGACCTTAAAGTACTGTCACATTTGGTGCATTATCCTGGACACAAATGCGTTCCCTTATCATTTATCATTTCCTTTGCTATCCTTACCCTGGAAATAGTGAGGCTGTTGTCATGGATTTAGGTTTAACATTATCTTTATGTAATGAGATGGCATATTTAGTTGCACAGTCCAAATGGTCCAAATATATTGAAATCCATTGCTGGATTTTACTAATGACCGAAAAATGTTCATTGTGATACAATGGAGTGGTACCACCCGTCTGGCAGTTAGCACAGAAGATTAAGTTTCTGAGCTGTTAGCAAGTTGCTTTCTGTAACCAGGACTTATGGTTTGATTCTTTCCACCTCCATTTGTATACTGTGTGACCCAAAGCAGGACAGTTAACCAAACAGTGCTCCCAAGCTGCCCTTAAAAAGGGACAGTTGTATCCAGCAGGTTACACTGTAACAAAAAAAAAAATGAAATGACCTTTAATGCCTGGTTGCAGGGCTGTGATTTGGCAGTCAGGGTATCCTCACAAAATTTATTTTTTTCCATTATTCTGTGTCATTAAAACCTTACCAGGATCTGTGTTTTAGTCTTGCCCATTTCTAGTATCTTCGCATGGCTACCTCTTAATCCCAGCACTAGCTTTCTGAAGGGTTTATGCAACAAAAGTTGGTCTATTGAATCCTGTCTATCCCAATTCTATGTATATAACAAGTCCATTTGGTTCCCAAGGTACAGGTAAGATGTAGGATTGTTTACTTCAGCTTCTTTTTCTACAACCTTAGTTATATTTTCTCATTTCTCCTCAAAGTGCCTTGTTTAAGATTTAGCTGGCTTATCTGAAGGTTAGAGCAGCCTGAGGTTTCCTCAGGATTATCATGTCATGAGTTAGAATGAACTGCATCCTCCCTGTATTTCTGACACTGCACTCTCAGTCTCTATCTCTATAAATACCAATATACTAAAGTATATCCTGCTATCTCTGCCTTTTTTAACTTTTCCTTTATCGTTTATTTATGAATCTGATGCAAAAATACTTGAAGTTAAATTTTAGCATTTCTGTGTTTCAGGCATTATTATTTTTTGGTGTTTAGTATTACTGTCAATGTGGACGTCAGCAAATCATGGTAGAACTGCTAACAAGTGCTAGTGTAGCAATCATTATCGACCCCCTTTTTCTTGTCATGTCATCTGTCACCATCTCTCTCTTCTACCCTCTTTGACAGTCATGCCTGACTGTCACAGATCTTCTCTAACATAATCTATCCATCTCTTGCTGGACACCATTGTTTCCTCTTGCCTTATTCCTGTCTGTTCCAAATCTTCTTCACCACATTGCTTTCTGCCTTTCTGCACATCTTCACATACAGATGTTACTTCAAACATCTGCATCTGTGGAAGGGCTACTGTATTTAAAACAAGATTAGGGATACCTATAAATTGCCAGCTACTCATTTTACCAGCATATAATTTTAAAGCATATTGGCTATTTTTCATACTTTAATTACATTTGAAGTGCATTAGCTATTATCATATTTAAATTACATTTTTATGAATATTTATTTTTATATTATATTTTTTTATTTTGTATCAGGGCAAGAAAGGAAAATGCATGTGTTAATGGAACTTTTTATTAAATTATAAGCAAATATTAAGGCAAAATATTACACTGACATTCTAGTAAAACAACTGTAAATTATGCAGATAAATAAAAATGGCAAAAGAGAAGAAATTAAATTCTACAAAAAAAGTTATGAGTTAGTAGAAAAGAGACTGAAAAACATTTTCATTAGTAAAGCATGGTGTTCTTGAGGTGCAAGAAATATTAATCAGCTATTTTCACAATTTGCAATGGTTGGAAAATATTTACTGATTTATTTATTTATTGACATTTGTTAACCGGGAGAGTCAACTGTGTCAGAAACCCGTTTTCAGTTGAGGCCCAGGGAGAAAAGCTCCACAAATATGACATAAACAAGTGCGTATACAGTGGCTAAGAATTATAACCAAATAAACTAATGCAGTTTGTAAAACAACATAGATTAATGGAGTAAATTTTGTAAAATAATATGTAGTTATTAGGATAATCATTTATTACTTGTGGCTCCCTTCATTTTCACATTAAGGACTCTTCGTATTCTCTTTCTAACATTCTTAGAGGAAAAATGGAGAATCTCACATCTGCTCTCTGTTTTTTCTCACTTCATATTGCAATTCCTATTTGCATTACACTAATTTACCTATAATTTCTCTGCAAACTGTCTAAAATTTCTGTAAATATTAAATGATTGTCATATACCTTGTATCAATTCTTAACCAGTGTTTTTATATTATGTTTAATTTGTTATAATTATTTAAACTGCAGATGCTTTTGTTTTATTTTTGAAGCTTGTAAAATTATTGTTCTTAAAATGTTTTTTAATAATTTAGAGATTTTCTCCACAGGCCTCTGCTGAAAATCGGCTTCTACCCAATCAGACTTTCACAGTACTCAAATGTCAATAAATAAATAAATAAATGTCCTGAGATTTCTTCTCATCATCTGGTAAGCAGATAAACTTGTTTTCTGTAACAATTTCTCCTGGGTAAAGTTATACCATGCCTAAGTATTTCTGGGTCAATCCTTTGCATCATGGCTCAAATCTTTCACTTGATGTTAAGTTTAATAGTCTGATGTTTGTCTCCCCTTGCAAAATACAGTTGAATTAGGGACACTCTGATAGTGGCGTCCCCTTAAACAAGCAAACAAACAGACAAACAAACAAAAAATGCAATATTTGCATAGAATGAAAATTTATTACATATACTTCATTTAATGCTGCGGTTTGCTGGTTAATGAAGGGATAAGAGTAATCCACTTTAATGGCATAACTTTTGTATATTCATAAAAGTATGTATTTTTTCATGGTTTGAGGAGCAAAATCCTGGTACAAACTAACATGAAATCCCACAACAGTGAAAGGTTTGTCTTCTTTGGCAGTACTCAGTTAGGTCTCATTATCCTTGTATCTTAAGAAATAAAAAACTATCTGCCTTGTAAGGAAATTACTTTCTCTGGGTGGTCACACTTATCTATACTCTCAATCAACTACCAGTTTCCCAGACATTTGCAGATGCAAAGTTTGTCTTAAATTATCTTGCAAGAAACTTATGCATTGAACCTCTCCACTCACTTCTTCAGGCCTACAAAGTACAGATTACATCAGTGATGTTAATTTTCTTCTGTTTTCCCCCACAGGGTCTGAATTTTCAGGTGCTGATCTTTGACACCCAGTTCTCAATCTATTCCTGCAGTACTACCTGTTCTCTTCCAAGCAGTACAGATTCTATAATGGACAAAGTACTATGAAATTACGTAGGTCCCTAACCAGGCATATTGTTCAAAACACTGATAAATGCCTCCTTACAGGTACCATAGTTACCTCATTGTTCACTATCTTCTCCTAAGAGAACTAACTGAAATCAGTATCAGCCCAGATAGCATTCAAGGGGTTAGAAACGTCTTCAATTTCAGACAATTCAGAGTTAAAATAGGATCCTATTAACCAGAATCTGCAGCTATTACCAAAGGGGTACTAGAATCCGGTTCTGTCCTCTCCTCTGTACCATATTCATTATCAAACTTCCTTGTGACCGACTCCATCTGGACTAATCCTCTACATATATAACATGGTCATTTTTCAATCCAAGTCACTCTCACACCAGCATTCAATCCCAACTCCAGTCAGACTTACATAAGCTCCACCAATGGCTTGTAAGCCTTAAACTACTTCTTAGCTCATGCAAGACCAAAACTAAGCTTTTTGGAACTTTATAAAAAATTCACCAAACACCTAACTCTTTACCTATCATTCACTGTTTAACTATCTTTCAGTTACTCAATCTTGCCATAGAAAAAATGGAGTGAGATCAAAAATAAACTCTCTCTTCTTCTAGGCCAAAACACTCCCCCCTTTTTCTAGCTCAACCGGACACAACGGCCATCAGTAAGGGAACTCTCCTCTCTCAGCTAGCATAAGGACTACCCTGTTTCGCATCTGCCTCCAAGAAAAACATCACTATACTCCAGACAATTTACAACAACATCTGCTTATGTATTACAAACGCACACTTCTGTGAGCATCAATGTATCATCCTAAAAGAGAAAAATGGATACCCATAAAACAAAAATCTAACCTATTCTTAAGATCACAGATCTACAAATTACTCCAGCTCTATTTACTCTTGTTGCAGCTTATCTCCATGAAAAAGGCTCCTTATACAACCTGAGACACTACTCACAAGATACATTGATTCTTCATCTCAGTACCATTAGAGCCAAACTCCACAGCAGTGCACATCAGTTTTCTTCTCAGACACCTACTCTTTGGCAAGCTCTCCTATTAACCTAAAGGATGTCAGTCCTTATTTCAGAATATAACACAAAAAGCACCTCTTCATCTTAACCCAATGCTCCTGCGTCAACACAGGAAATATCACCTAATGTGATAACCTTCTGTCCTTTCCTCTTCTCTGCTGCCCTCACAGAATTACTGAGCATTGACCCACTTTAGAAATGAATGTAAATATTGCACCTCGCACTCTTGTTAGTAAAGATGTGCAGCAGGTAAGGGTGATAAA